>NC_142670.1:18091449-18136449 GCF_964200805.1 Pocillopora damicornis
GGTGTCAGAAGAAAATGGCTTGGTGTTGTTTGAGGCGCTGGCTGTCGTTTGATGGGAGAAATGTCCTTCATTGGAGATTGGGCATTTACTTGTTCCTCAGGACATAGATAAACATCAATAGGGCCTCGAATACTTTTCAGCCAGATTTGGATGCTCTGTCAGAAAAATAAGGGAAAACAGTACAGTTAACACTGACTGATTTGCAGATAAGCTACATCCCAAACTTGGTGACACCAATTTGGGAAGAAAGGTTTTAAAGTAAAGAAATCAAAACAAATTGCAAGTGGGGTCTTGAGAAAGTCATTTGTATTCATTGCTTCATCAAACATTAACTTGAAATGAAATTTCATTGAAAATGGAGAAAATTTTGAATCCTTAAAGTAAAAGTACCCTGGTACATTAGAGAGAAATTGGTATGATGTATTCTTGTGTGTAAAAATATGAACCATAATATACTGCATATTCATTATGATAGAATTCCATTCATTTTCACAAGGTTTTTAAGGAAGAAATCAGATCTTTTGCTTAAAATTACATTTACGTGTAACTGGATGTACATTTATTCAGGTATGCTAGGTGCATTTAGCACCTTGTGGCAAATTTTTCATCTGAAAACTTCAATCCCAAAAAAAGTTCCGTGAGGAGTTAAAAAATTAGCATCTCAGAATAACACAGCTGCTTATTTTCACTGCTTCCTGACACTGGAAATGTCTTTGACTTTTTTACATTATGCAAAGATAGGAACTCAAGATGATAGACAAACATTTGCTTAACCATCAGTTTTTATCACAATTACAATACCATTGAAATAAACATCGACCATTCCACAATAAAGAATAAAATTGGCTTGCTTATACTTTCTAATTACATAAAGGTATGCGAGAGTAGACGCATATGCCTACCTGTGTTGAGACTGGTATGTGTCTGGTCTTTTGCATGTGCGTTTAACATGCTTATTTCAATCCCTTGAAAAATTTGAGCCACACTATATGTGTCAATTTGACTTACATAACACCAAATTTCTAGTTCACAACATTAGTAAAAAATACAGTTTACATGCACTGCAGCACACTTATAAAATAATGTAATGTAGAGGGAAAAAAAATCCTGTTGTTACCTCCTTGGGATCTGGTACTTCTAGCCTCGTTTCTGGTGGAGCTTTAATTGCAATCACTGTCCTGTTTTTGAAATGCTTGACATCACGAATATCTCGATATGTCACGTACGCATATGTAGTTAAAATGAAGGACAATAATATCTGCTCTGATTCTGATTTATCTAATCCCTTAAAACCCAACATGACAATGTAAATTCTCCATACAGTTCTCCACACATTTTGTCTGGTATCGACAAGGAGAATTTGCTTAAAAATCAAGACTCTCTTGAGTTCATGGTTATTTTCTTTACTCTCATGACCTTAAGGCTTGATTCAAGGGTAGAAATATTGGGAGAAATTACATGCTTATCACTCTGAGGAGTTATGTGGTTAATTAAGCTGTTTGAGATAATGACCTATTGTTTTGTCCGAAAGCTGTCATGTCTATCTTTACTGGTAATATTTTTCCTTAGTAAGATAGCAACCTGTGCCAAATGGCAGTATTAAATGGAAATGGAAATGGAAATGAAAGGAACAGAAGTTGGGGGCCCTGTGTACTTCTTTAACTGTAAACTCATTATAAATTCATGCTGGAAAGGATATTTGGCAACTTCAGGATCTTCTGTAAGATTTTTTATTTCTGAGCGGCATCCCTCTATCATTCTATCAAGAAAAGATTCTTTAGCAACAAGGTCAGCAATGTCTGTGTGAAGATCCATGGTTTGCGCTGAAATTGATTCAGCTCCCTTTGTCCGCCGAGAACTATCAGTATAGCAGGTGCCCCTATGATAACAATACAAATAGGTTCAAAGACTATTGAATAAAACAACAGCAAAAGTCATGCTCTATCCATATTCTCTATACTGTTCTCTATACATTTCCTGAGAAGCTGACATGGAGAATTTGTTAAACAATCAGGAGCTTGTTCAGTTGGTGATCATTTCCTCTACTCCTATAACCTCAATGGGTGATTCAGGGCTGATATTGTAAGGAGAAATTAGATGTTAGTCACTCTTAAGGGTCAAAAGGTTGAGTTGGAAGAATTTTAAAAAGCCTGGTCAGTGCCAAAATTATCTTGCACATTAGGAAAATATTAAGTTACCCAATAGTCCATTTGGGTCTGTATCATCTGCCATAGATTCTATTACATGTATCTTCACCCAAACAGAATAAAAGAAAATCTAACTAGCTGGCATTGGAAACTCAACAGTAATAAGCAAGCTGCCATGCTCTGGGAAAAGAAAAATGCAAATGACTGAGTGATGATTTTGCTTAATCTGATTGGTTGACATGGAGGTGTAAATTTCCCACATGGCCATGAAGGGCAAAACCAATTCAGAGCTGAATAACTCTTGCTGATCATTGGAAAATCTCTCCTACCTCCACTCAATATTATTCTTGGATTTCTTCTTTATCAGCCCAACACCTTCTAGAACATTGGTAATGTCATAGATCCGTCTTTTCTGGACCTCTAAAACATCTGCTGCCTGGTTCAAATCCACCACACCATCTTCAGTGCTTTTCAAAAGACCCACAAACTTTTTGGTCAAGATCCCCAGTGATGTATCATAGCGTGTCTTCTCTATTGGAGATTTAACAAACACTGCAGAAGAAGAGAAAAACGTGATAAATATTTGTTTATCATTGGCAGTTATAAATCTTGGTGTTATGTCTCATCGTTGATATTCCAACCAATTTAAAATCTCCTTTTCTTAGACAGTGATATTTAAGGCTACACTGAGAACGATCTTTCAAATAAAAGGACTATGTTGAACTATATCTTAATTTCCATAGTTATGCCCAAGTGCAAATCTTCATTTATTTCTGACACTGCATTAAGATGTGTTCTTGCTTTTACCAATCCTCACAGGTAAAGCATTTCCTTCGATTTACTGCAAACGCCCCTTAATGATAACGGATTATGGCTCCTGACTTTTTTTCTTTGAAATGAACTCAAATTATTCAGAAACCATAAAACGCAAGCGATGTGGAAAATCTTTTGACTGCGAACAATAAACTTCTTAGAAGGCTTCATTTGCATAGTTAAACCTTTGTTCGAGCGCTTAACAACATATTCAGGAATATAGAAATCAAAGTTTTAAAAATTTTACCATGCTAATCTAGAACATTTTGCTCACTCAAGGAGACTGTGCCATTGACAATTCGCATTTACCGAAAATAAATTATACTCAGTTCTACAAGGAAGACGCTTACCAGGGTCGGCCAGGGTTTTTGGGTATTCGGTATTCAGGGGCGTTTTAAATCGGGTATACGGTATATTGCAGCTTAAATATGGGTATTCAGTATATCACTTTCTTTGAATTTCAGGTATAAAGTATTCAAAGCTTCGATTATTTTTGGGTATATTTGGAGGAATTTGGGGTATTTTGGGGTATTTTGTCGATTTTTTTTCGGGTATATTGGTATTCCACTACCCCCCCTGGCCGACCCTGGCTTACGAACAATCCCGGAAACACACACGTGTATAAATCCCTTTGTTCAGAATGATAATTTTGCAGATTTCTCTTTTTCATTAAACTGTAGGAAATACTTTGTAAACACGAAGAAAATCCTTACTCTTTGGGTATGGTTGCATTTCTCTGCGCCCTCTTCTTCTAGTGTATCCTTTTGCTTTTGGAGTTCTGAATGACTGTCTTACTTGTGTAGGAGATTCATCCAGATCGAGTTTTCTTTTCACCTAATATTAAACAACCTCAAATCAGTACTGAATTTCTCAGATAAAACTGTGATTAGTATAGTAGAAGTCTTGAAAACGACCTCAGAAATCTACATACCTGAGGCCTTGAACTTGGGCAGACTGATCGTTCCTTCGAATAGACATCGGGTGTACATAAAACCGGCTTCGATCCTTTGAATGCGGGCGATGGCGGAGCTTTTGCTTTCATTTGATGCGAGGAAGTAGTACCACTGTTCAGAATTTTCCTACTGATCGAGTTTAACTGATGACTATGAGCGCTTAACGGCGGTCTTCCACGACCTTCAATCGAGTATCTTCGCGTCGCCATATTGTTCAACAATGGAGTGGGTTCTTCGACAGCGTTTCTGTTCAAAAACTACTCCACAACTTCCTGCAGAGCCTTTACAATGGAAGAAATAGCGGCTGTAAAATACTCAAATAAGCTTCTTTCAGAAGTTTAGAGCTTATTTTGTTCCAAATAGCTTCAAATCTGCGAGATAAGATGTACGATTGCTATTCAATTGATCCTTCGAGATGAATAATAAAAGTAAAAAGCGCGCGCTTTTAAGTTTCGCGCCGGGAAGTGATCACGTGGTATGGCTTCTAGTCTCAGACCTCGCTGGGTCAAAACCACGCGACCATTTTACATTCTTCTTCATTGCAATGGCAGTTTACATTCAGTTCTCGCGTTTGTAGACAAAAACGCAAGTTTGGGAGAACCCAAAAGCAGATTACAGCCTTCTAACTGCTCAGATATTATTCACTATTGAATGAATTTGCATAAATATAATTTTCTGTAATAATAATGATATCACAACAAAAACGCTTTTCTTTGTCATGGTCTGTTGAATCCGCCTTAGCGAATTGCGAAAATTAAGCAGATGCAGTTAAAGTGCAAGTGAACTTTTAATGGATCTTTGGCTCTTCTCTAACTTCCTTTCCCTATGCTTATTTTGGAAAATATTAACAGTCCTAACTTAATAGTTCCTGGGTGGCATTTTCGTTTTTCGGGCTGTTTTAAAGTAAACTTACAGATAGGGCAAATTCATTCGTTATTAAAAGGAAATTTGCTTAGGGTACAATGTATTTAAATCGTATACTAATTATTTTCCCTTTAATCCCCTCTAGGCAAATTAGACACGTAGTTCTGCTGGATGAAAGCGCTAAAACTGAGTTATTTTCTAGAAATTGAGAGCGGAAATTATCCAGTCGACTCACGCTGTTCTTTCGCACTTTTCCAATTTTTTCTTTTGCGCCAACGTAACACGTTGTTAAACCTCCCTCGGACGCCTTCGAGCAGTTATTGTTTGGAAGATAGTTAAATAGACATAAACTCGATTGCACCTTAATAAAGGTCGATAAGAAGAAAAAAATGGACGCGGATTCAAATCTCAACTTTATTGAGTTATTTATTTGCAGTCATATTCCTAAAATGATCAGATTTCATTTTAAATATTGCTGTCTGCCAAGCAAGATGGCGGTTAATGCATCCTTTCTTTAAACGATCAAGTCTTGAATCTGTTTTTATTTACAAAAGGAAAGCTTCTAACATGCATCAGCTATTATCAACTATTGAATAAAACTATTTTAGTTAAGTTCATCACGATTAAGTCGTGAGGAAAAACAAACATAGATGTACATCTATTTACATATAAATGAAGACATCTTGCCAAGTACCTGTACAACACTGCGACAAAAAATAAAGGAAAATAAATAAACAAATAAGAAAAAAAAACCATTCGCAAATAAGTTATTTTAAACTGACAGGGTTCTATGGAAGTCAATCGTTTGAATTTTAAAATGCTCAAGCTGAGTGATCAAAGGCACACATGCAGTTACCTTTCTTGCTTTCATTTGTTTCAGTAAGCGCTAAGATAGGACCTATTATGTAACCCATATGGTATACATTGGTATACACTGACAGTAATGTTTTGAGGGAATTAGTTTTTGGCGCCAAAAGCTGTCAGCTGAGATTTAAGCATAATTATTTCTCGCGCTCTATTTGCTTATGCACAGCCAACGGGCCTTAGAGAATTCTGTTGTTTGTGCACAGTTGAGCTGATACCATTCAAAATGATTGCTCGCATTCTATTGAAAGTGGATATCGAGCTTACAATTTTACATCAACTTGAGCCTCTTAATCGCCAAGCCAATTAGAACCGTGCTGTAGAAGAAGTCGAAGCATTGATGGTTTATTTATGCCGAGATTTTAGTAATGGGCGTGTTCCACAAAGCACTTTTTGTGCAAAAGGGCGTTTTATTCAGTCGGTGATTTTAAAAGAAGTTTTCAAGTCATGCTCCGGTGGTTTCTTTGTTTTTGGGATCTAAAGATGCCTCGATAAGCAGTATAGTAAACACCTCCTCGAATTAATCAGCAACTGGCTCAACCAAGCGCGAACAGAAAGAAAACCTAAAAGGCAGCCATCGAAAATGATCGCGCGAATACTCAACCACGTGCGCAGTATTATTTCGGCCCTGCTTGCAGCTCGCTAACTAACGAGGCTCTGTAAACATTAAAATAGGTCCTGTGTTGCTTGAGTATGTCTTTTCCACCGCCTCTCAGTCTTCTTTCCTTGGGCTCAGACCTTGAGATCTCATAGAGCTTGAAAGAAAATCGATGCAGCCTTGGAACATAGGTCCGCTTTTTGCTATGAATCCAGATACTCACTCAACCTTCTTTCTGTGAATTGGTCAGAACGCCTGTGCAAGAAAAAAGAAAGAATATTCCCACGACGATTAAAGAAAACACTCTACAAAGAATCAATAACAATCAATGGAAGGTTCAAGTATTGAGTCAGCAAGTACTTGTCCTAAGCAAAGAGGCATTGGGTTTTCCAGTTTTGGTGTTCGTTGTGGTTTGCGTTTTTCCCGTGTTTGAGCATTTGGTTTTCGGTTCTCATCAAAACTACTACAGTGGATCCTCTATTTAACGAGGTGCCAAGAGACTGGGAAAATTGGTTCGTTATATCGAGGAAAAACAACCTAGATGTTCGTTATATCGAGGTATGGTTAATAATTGCCCTTTTTTTGTGGTGTGACGTTTCGCTACTTAACATTCTATGATCGGAACGATTACTGTAGATAACATCAATCTGAAATTATTTTTCAAAATTTCTTTTAAAAAAACTAAACTAGTAAGCGGCACTTTGCGAATAGTAATTGTAAAAATGTTTTATTCTCTGCCGTCGAAGCACGTTCCGTCTACCTATCGTAGACTTCTTCAGGGAGTTTTCCAAGTTAACACTACACGCCTGTATTTATAAGCCACACTTAGCGGTTGTTAAGGAGGCTATTACGGAAGCCAATGACACCATGTAGGCTTGGCTGAACTTACGAACAAGAACAGGGGAAGTGGTGAAAAATCTTGAAAAATTTTTTACGCAAGGTGAGAAAAATATTTGAAGGCCACGGTTTTACTTTAAGGTTAACTTTTAAAACTCCCTGAAAAAGTGGACGACAGTTAGAAGAAACGCATGGAAGAATAAACTATTCGCACAGTGCTGCTCACTAATTAAGTTTTTAATATATCAAAAATAGCCTATTAAGACATGAAAGTTTGGAGATTCTATTGAAGTGTTGCATCAATTAGTCACGAGTAACCGGTAACTTGTCCGATTGAAGCTACCCAGTGCAATTTGGTACTTTTCGTGCACTCAGTTACTGGCGCATGATGCACGTTGGAAGCCATAATTTGCAAACTGATCGACCTAAGGGCTCCACATTGCAAGGTCAAAGTCTCGGGCGTCATCCGAGACGCGTGGTCCCTTACGGATCCCTACGATTTTTCACCTAAGAGAAGTTACTTTGGTGACATTTGATTTGTCGTGCATTCCTCCCGGCCAAAGTTACAGTTAAATGTATGGGACAGAACTACGATATAACGAAATCCTCGTTATAACGAACACAATCCAGAAGCCCAAACGGATAACATACCCCGATATCTCGAACAAATATCAACATACATTATATCATATAGAAGTCCTCAAGCAAACCACATCCACGGCGGCAAGAAGGACATGGAAAAACAAGACCTCTAATGGGCAGAACAATAGCTTAGCGTATGCGCCTTTTTTTTAAAAAAAAGTTTGTACATGTACATTGCTAGCCGTCCTCTGCAAAACACAACGTAAAATCACCAAACTTTGCATGGTCTGGGAACGGAAACCCCAAGAACAAATTAGGTAAGTGTCCATTTTGAACTCAACGCTGCACACATTCGTTATTTTATAGTCAAGGTGTGGCTTACGAAACGGTTAACACACCCAGTCATTCAATAACTTTTAACAAAAACTATTGATTCAATCGACGTCTTCCCCGGCGTTACCGTCCTGACTTAAAAGCGGAGATATTACGTGTATACTGTTTCTAGTATAGACCCCTTCAAACAATCGGCTACAATTGTGTTGTATCTCAAAGCAACAACACCCTCACCTTTGTGACTTAAGCGTTGCATTGATGTGGAGAAGGCTTTCTTCCAGAGAACCGAAAGATACATCAACTTTCGGGAGGTTCATCCCCTCAACGAACTTTGGCGACTTCTACATGGATCGAAAGGAAACAATCACAAAGCAGTTAGTTTTGAGTAAGACTTTACGAGACGTAAATTATTTGATATATTATTCGTTCAAAACACTGTAAATAGGTATAAAATTTGGAGAGTTTTTATTTCAAATATGGAAAGTCATTGTTTGGGTAAAGTTTTTTTTTTCTTTTTCAATTAAAGTTTTAGCAAAAAACACTGATGTAATATAAACATATAAATTGTTATGGAATACGATTACGGGATCTGTTGGACTAATTTGAACTTATTATAATTCAATTGGATTGGTATTCTGTTTTTTAAGGTGTTTAAGTTTACTAAGAATATTCTCGTACACCGTTTTAGTAAGCAGGTGTTGTGTAAGATGACTGTTGATATCAAACAAGTGGTTGAATGATTGCTCTTGTTTATTTTAGAGTGCAAATGTATAAGTATTATACCACAGGAAGTGCTTTGAATTCGGGATTCACTTTTAAAGTATATACGCGTGGGATAACTTATTTAATTGCTGTAATTTAGAGATTAGTTTCTGATTTGGTTTTTAGTGCAAACGGAAGTGACCCACATAACACATATGCTAAGATCGAGTTGTCATCCCTTTATGCGGGGGTGCTTTCAATTTAGAAATTTAATAATTATTTCCAGTCTTCACCCTTCAGCCCTAGTCCTAATCTTTCGCTCTTTCTTCCTAGAATTTCTAGAATCACCAATTTAGTGCAATGATCAAGCGTCGTTTAGCTACTCGTACTGAAACTATGCAAAACCAATGTTTTACAGCTAATATTACTTTTATTGTGGCTGTCGTTCACAACTCGCAAGATGTTACTATACGGTCAATCTCTCGTGGGCGGACACCCTTGGGAATTGAAAAACGGTGTCCATTAGTAGACCTGTCCGCCTACGTATTCCAATAAGCGGACACTAAAGAAAATTAGGGCGAATGTCCGCTTACGAGAGTTAATTGGCGGGTGTTAATTACTTGTGGGTAGCCAAACAATATGAACTGAAACTGTGCGTTGATGTCAAATGTTAAAATCGTAAGAAAATCAAAGAGCTCTGTGAGCAAACTCGTGAATTGACACATGATTTTTTGGATTATGTTTGATGTTATCTGGTTTAGGGAATTTTGTGGTTGATTGTCATATCTAGAGTACGAGCAGTAGTTCAGTGTTCGCTAATGTAGCAAAGAAACAAAGTAAAGTTGGGATAAGAAGGCATTACAATTGAAATGATCATGCTATTACATTTGACAAGGGTGGATGATGTCATGTGTTTTAAACGTATATCATTTTTGTTTCTGGTTCAAAAGAAAAGGTTGGCAGTAAATGTGGGTGAAAAGTGAAATTTACTGTCTATCACTGTAAATATTAGAAAATCAAGGCACCACTGTCTTAATGAAAACATTAACGATTCCCTTTTTATCAAATGAGACAAACGGGAACGAGTTTTGAGTGATATAACTAAGCCAAGACTGCCACCGTCATTTTGGATCTCCGCCTGGGTAGATTTTAGTCACGTGCTAGGCAACGTATAATCAAGAACAATATAGAATTTAATTTCAGGCCTATTTATCAATGTTGTGGCTTATAACTTTCGCATTTTAGTACGTAATAGTTATTTTGAATCTTCAAATTGTCTTGAAACTTAAAAGAAAATTGTTCTTTAAAAATTCCCTGAAAACCGGTAGCTAAGATTGTTTGTTTAGGAGTTATTTGATTTTCGTGTTACCTTGTAATTTCGTCAGTCGCCGGCGTCTTTTGTTGCTTCACACAGGAAAAACACACGATACGAAACGTAATGATCGATTTTGTCCTCAATCTCGCGCCATAACAAAAAAAGCTTTGGAACATATGTAAACTCCGAGCGCTTCGCAGTAAGTGATATTTTCAATGAATCTTCGGATTGTTTTCAAGTTCAAGGATTGTAAATTACAATTTTATGAAAAACGAAGGTTGTTCTGTTATTTCGGTGTGAATCCTTGCATGCCTGCCAGTCGCTGGCGCCGCTTGTTGAAACTAAAACGAAAATAAAAAACTCTTTTAAGATTATCATTGGCTTCTTCTTCACCCCACCACTATTCTTAGCAACAAAGGTCGCCATTGCTTTTGTTTATTGCTCGCCAAAAACTATCAAATGCACTCAAAAGCCTAAAATCGAAAAAAAGTTTAAAGGAATCCACCAATCGAGCGAGCGAGCGAGTGCCATTCTCCACATCACATCTACAACTCGCTCTTGCGCATGCGCGCAATTCACGGGTTAAAAAGGAAAACTTTTCTATATTCAACAAAAACTTAACCGGGTCTTCTTGCTGCCGTCCATATATGCATTGTAACTTTAATACTTTGTCCGCTTAAAAAAAGTCCAATGCTTGCTTTCAAAAGTGTCTGTGTCCGCTTACGAGAAAGAGGCTGCTTGCGGGAATGTGCAAAATTTGACTGGCAGGCAAAAGGAGGGATTGGAAATAGTGGCTGTAAGCAGAACTGTCCGCTTACGAAAGAATCCGTAAGCGGGAAGTTGACTGTACCGACTCGTTTCCAGTTAATGGCGGTAGGAGTTATTATTGGTAGGTCTTCTTCTCGCTCCGGAAATTTACTGTTTACTTTTATTGTAGACTGTTATTACGCAATTACCTTCAAACTGAATTTCTGTAAATAACTTTTGTTAAACTTAAATATCACCTGATAAAATTGTACCAAGTAATTTTTACATTGCCCACGCTAGTTTAATTTGGCCTGGTAATCCACAAAAGATAGTGAAAATTTAGAAATTATATCTTAGCATCAGCGAAGTTTGCTTATAACCTACTGTACAAGGGATAACGTGAGCAGTAACCAGCAGAACAGTTGAGCTGTCAAGTTAAGCCAAACAAGTTGCACTACATTCCACGCTCTTCAACTGAGTTTAGAGTGAAAAACTTTTACTGAACGAAATGAATTTCAGAGACTTAAAGTGAATTGCCTACCTTGCTTTCTCCCAAGCTTTGCGCTTTCCTTTTCCTCCACGAACCCTCTCTCAGTTCTCGTGGATTTTCAGTGTCACTCAGACCGTTTTTCAGTAATTCTTCAAATCTAAAAGGAAAGGAAAACGATTGAACACGCTACAAAACGTTAATATGTACTCTTCCTGACAAAAGCAAATACACTTATTTTTTTATCCGGAATAGAGGGGTCTAAGAGAGCATGAGATCGAGATATCCAAAGCAAAATAGCTATAAAACACAAGTACAAGCCTACGCCCTTGAACACCGCCTAAATTTGAGGAAAACACAGGGTCAGGAGATCCAGGATTCACTATTTAACTCGATATCACCAGAAAATCACTGTACCAACAAACTGGCGTTTGTGAATAAAGGTTTCCCTTCTCTTAAAGTACCGTTTACCAGGATGCAAACTTACGAGCTGTATAAGAAAATTTTTAGGAGCACCGAAGCGAGAAATCCGAAGGTCTGAGGTTCGGTTTCTCATGATGACTTAAATTTTCTCCATTCTTCGCTTGACGGAAGAAAAACAAATCTTTCTAGAATTCCACTTGACCAAGCCGCCTCCTATTAATTCTCAATTTGCTGCACAATTCTCTTTCTGTTATCAAAAATGGAAATGAAAGAAACGGTCTTACCGTCTAGACTGCATTTTAGCTTCGTCCACGGCAGACTTTAGCTGTTCGTTCATTATCCTTATTTCAGCCTGGGAAGATGAACACGGAGATTCTTTTACCATGGAAGACGTGCGTGGTACTGACGTGACAAGTGGTGGCGTTACCAACAATGGCGTGATCGTTGGAACCGATAAATAGGATGACGTGACCACCGGCGTAGACTGTACTGATGGCGTTGCAAGAGTACGAGACAAACCTAGGTATCAAAGAAAACGGCAAAGTGTATTAAAGAGACTGTTTCGCATAGCTTATGGAGTTTATTCCGGTTTGAAGGGCATCTAACCACTACTAGAGCTACTTTTTTGGGACGTATCATTTCTCCATCTTAAGGCAAGTACCATCAATGTGTCCAGTTTTACGACAGTTCACTGGTATTCATTCATACTTCTGTATGGAATGAAGCACTGTGAGAGGAGAGTGTCTTGCCTAATAACACCAAACGAAGTCCCTTGCCAGGGTTCCAACCCAGATCTCTCCGTCCAGAGTCCATGGTTAACCTGAGCGCAGGAGACTCGTATATCGTCAAATTCTCCCCGCTCATTGGGAGAAACAGAGACCTCACGGAAAGCGCGCTGTACTCCGGAAAGAGAGTTGAGGGTAGGAATGGGCACCAGCAAAGTTTCAGGGAAAATAAACGGACAGCCGAGAGATAACCTGATATCCTATCCACTACTCCTGTTTACTTTTCGCTACTGAATCCACGAACATCGACAGTAGCAAGAATCTATTAAGCATTTCAAACTTTACCTTTGCCATCGATCAAACAATACCAAATGGAGAAAAACCTTTTGAAAATCAGGACAGCAGGGTAACAAGGCTTAGGGCCAACCATTGATATTTTCTTCGAAAAACAAACGAAAAGAACCTTCCAGTTAAAAGAAGCAAGATCAAAGGAGTGTTAATCCAAAGAAATGTGCAATCCTCGCCTTCCAACCCCCCCTCCCCCAACAACTTTTTTCGATCTGATAGCTAAGGCTTAGAGCCTCTTTGCTCTGAGAGGAGACGATTGCTACAGCTATCTTCATATTGCCACTGTGAAATAACAAAAGTATAGCACGGAAGCAATTTATGAAACTAATACCTGTTATATCTTGAAACTGTTGTTCCATATCTAGAAATGACTCTTGTAACTTGGTGTCTTTGCTCTTCCTTGGTTTAGACGACTCTAGACTAAAAATTAACACAGGCTTTAGCTCAAATATCTGTATAACACTCTCAATTTTCCTTTACATTTATCCCCAGCAACAATATGGGTGTACGTAAAAGGCGAAGTTTGCGATCAAAAAGTAATTTGGAGTTTAAAATGTTACGATGAAGAAGACTAGAGAAACTTGGCTTGAAAAAATATACTTTTCTTTCTATATGAATTTCGCGGGTAGCTTGATGTGTCAACTGTCTCTAACGGCACCAGATCTCTCTTCAAATAAAATGCAAATGCAGCGTTGACTTCGAAGGAGAAACGTGAATAATTCGCAATCGGGGCTCAAGTTCTCAGACATCTTAGTCTTTGCAATAATTGCTGACCTAATGTTCTTGTTTTATAGCGAACGGCCAGGAAATATACGAAGTTATTGATCAGCTCATGAAACCGTTTGTTTCGCTTCGCTCTCACTACAATCGCCGTTTAAAAACTGTCGCCCTTTTGGTAGTAAACCTATTTTCTCGTGATCCCAGTGGAAGGGTATATAAACTAAGTTGGACGACTAAATGGCCGGAAAGTCTCTGGGAAAAAGATAAGCGCCTACTAAAATTACCTCTTTGCTTTCGCCGCTTCCTTCTTTGACAAATTTACCGACTGCATCCAAAGCGTTGGTGGATAAAATGCATCTAACTCCTCAGGTAAGAAATAAACGTCCTGCTCTTTTAAGCCTGGGTCCGAATGTAATGGGGTTAGACGAAAATTTACGCATGCCTCAAGCACGAGTGGCCAGGGAACCTGAGATGCAGACAGCCAGGGACTGGCCAGAGGTAAGTCGATGCCGTTCAATGCTCGCTGAGTGCGAGCTAGAATCCACTTGACCCTAAAAGTAACATCAAAGAACTCAGAAACCTAGACAAAGGGATATGTGTTGGCTAAATCTTGGGTTTGATTCAATAGCTCTTTTCAGGGACCGCTTCAAATGTCCATTTCTCGTAATCACCTCCCTGTCCTTTCCTCGCTTTTTAACTCGTGAATTGCGCGCATACGCACGAGCAAGTTGTAGATATGATGTGGAGAATGGCACTCGCTCGCTCGCTCGCTCGATTGGTCGATTCCAGCGACTGGCAGGCATGCAAGGATTCACACTGAAATAACAGAACAACCTTCGTTTTTCATAAAATTGTAATTTACAATCCTTGAACTTGAAAACAATCCGAAGATTCATTGAAAATATCACCCACTGCGAAGCGCTCGGAGTTTACAGATGTTCCAAAGCTTTTTCTGTTATGGCGTGAGATTAAGGAAAAAATCGATCATTACGTTTCGTATCGTATGTTTTTCCTGCGTGAAGCAACACCCCATCGTTCTTTACATTGAAAAATTCTCAGATTTCAGGGTGTTAAACGGATCCGCTTTGTAGCTCACGTAGGCACAAGAAAACTCAGACCTTCAAGACTACGAGTAGTCCCACCTTTTCGGCACCTCAATGCTAATGCACGTGCGGAACTCTGGAAATGAGGCGTACTCCCTGATCTCCGCGCGCTAAAATCAATTTTTTTGGTTCGCCAATTTCATTTTTGTTCGTTTTTTTTTTACCCGCATGACGGACCTCACTGTAAAAGGGGGACTGCTCCGTGTCTACAGACCTTGGCATTCTGTGCTACTGGAACCTATTTGGGGAAGGGGCGGGGTGGGTGGGAGGGCTACTGGGTTCACATCAGGGCCCCATGGGCTCTTGGTTCACATGACACGAGCGTCCTTTATGTTATTACGATCTCTAGGGTTGAAAACGGCGTGTGAGAATATACAGCGAGAAAAATTTTCAACATCGAGTTCGGTCGACTGGGAACAAGACTCAAGGTTCCCTTGGTTTCTTTGATAAGGGTGAAAAAGGAAGCCAGTGCCTATCACACTTACCTGTTTAACAGGCTGGCGGTGTCTGGTGATAACCTTCGAGCGTATTCTAGACACAAATTACTTTCAGACTCCCATGTGCCTGGAAAATAAACAGACTATGAATAAAGGCGTGTGTATTGGAAAAGCTTTTTAAGGTAGCATGCCGGTGGACCTCTCCGTAAGGCTTTCTCGCTCGAAGAAGTCAAACACAGTCACACCACAGTCTTCACGCGAGAGTGCGAGTTAGTCGTCGATGAAGCTTCAAAATGGATGTCTTTACCTGAACAAAAGAAATAAATTTCCAAAGATAAGGAGAATGCTTCCTACCATCAACAGCCGCTGGTGGAGGTGGAGGCAGTTTTAATGAAGTAATAAGTGTATTCATCCTTTGTAAGTTATCGTAACTGTTCCATGTAGCATCTGGTACATCTGTTGGGTAGTAAGCAAAACACTAAATAAATTTTTTCCTTTTTTTTTCCTTTTCTTTTCTATACTTCTTTTTTTAAAATTTCTTTGCAAGGAGGAGATTGTGTGAAACTTCTGTATTCTGTAAAGGTAACAAAGCAACTAAATGAGGTGTCATTATATAAACAGGAAATAGGACGTAGCCTTGCTCTAGTCACCTGGGAAATAGGAAGCTATTATTCGATTAGGTGTTGTGAAACCAAACCCAAAGTACTCCAGCCGGCCAATCAGAACAAAGAATACCAAACAGAAGGCACAGCAAGGACGTGAAGTCAGCTCAAAGCGCGAGAAAGCGCGAGTCACCAAATCCTAGATGTGTTTTGTTTTGTTGAGATGGCGAGAGTTTTCTAGACCTATCATAAAGCGCGGTGAAACGAAACCCTTGTTAACCTTTTTTCTTTTTTTTTTTTCAGACAATAATTAGCAACTCTACCAAGGGACCTATAATTATTCATCCTCTGGGAGGGGGGCTTCGGAGGATTTTCGTCGGGTCACATGGTTTTTCAGGTGAAAGGAAGGGGGTCAGTCATCACTAACAGAGTATAGAGGGGGAGGGGAAATTATTGAGAACTGACTGCCAATGAGGGAGGGGGAAAAAACAGATCGGGTAGGTTTTATTACGTCAGAACCAAATTATCCGACGTCCCCCTTGGGCGATAAATAATGACCGGTCTCTAATACAAACATAAAACGTAGAAGGTTGTAAGCCCTTAAAGTTACGGCTGTGGTTGAATAGAAATAATTCGTCTTTACCATGTTCCCCGTTTTCTTTATCGCTAAATTCTTTCATCGGCCAGGACAGATTTTGTAAACTCCTCGAGGAAGCAACGGCTCCTAAATGTTCCAAAGCGCTGTTGTATAATTCAACAATAGCTTCTGGACACTGGAAAAGAAAAACGAAAGGAGAAAATTGAATTCCAACGAGAAAACAAGACACATGTATCAATCAATTTATGGAATGTCAGTGTATGAACAACTACGCACCCACCCCTCCCCTAACCCTGACCTATCATCAGTTAACTGTTATTGGGTTAGGGGAGGAGTAGCTGCGCAGTTCCTCCGACACAGACGTTGATCCCAGTCTGGGATGAGATTACCCTTACATACGAGTTAGAGGCTCATGTATTGAACACACGACAAGTTATTTTACAAGTACCTGTTGATCCAATTTGGCTTGTCTTCTGACAAACACATCCTCCGCCAGTGGTGTGGTGAAGAATCTCTGAAGACCTAGAAAATTACAAACTTATTTCACACGGATTGAACATGAAAGCTTATCTTTTTGGAATGCGCATCAAAACTCTAATGAAGAGATTAATAGGTTTCACGGCTCAAAGTTAGGATTGGTAAGAACATTGACAAATTCCTGATCTACATGTGTTTTCCCTCCAGTTCTGTTTTGAAAATTGCCGATATGTTTCACACCATGTTTCTCCTGCAACTTTACTAAGTCCTTAAACTGTATGCCTTAAACTGTATGTCCTTAAACCGATGGTGAGGGTTCGTTTCGAGAAAAGTTGTTATCCCCACTTAAATTTTTGTTTTTTCGGTGGCTCCAGGTCGTGGCGCAGTAATCAACTTTTCAACGACACCACTGACCGAACGAAGTCGTTTCGATAATCAAGGTCGTAGCTCTTTTGACGTCATTCACATAATGACGTCACTTTAGTAGACGAAATCGTTAACTGAGTTAAGTGATAAACGACGTCATGAAAAATTAACGTCGTCATAAATAACAAACTAAACAGCACTGTTAGTTTTCTATGTACGATCATTAAAAGGCAACAAGGGCTGCTTACGAAACTCAAAACCAGAAAAAAAACAACACGCAAATGCGCAGGTAAGTGTTGCATAGACGAGGCGTGATAATTGATTTTCACACGCAAACTTTGGCAAGGGGTTATTTCTATCCCTTAACAAATTTCAATAACACTCGCATTTGTCATGTACACTGGCGCTAACTTGACAGATGCTAAAGCCACGGCACTCACCGTTCTCAATGAAGTTTCCTACGTTATCGGTCTTTGGGTGACTGCATCGAGCCATGTGACGTCCTAACCAAGTCACTGCCGAACAAAGCTGTAAATAGAAAAATTTTTAACCATTAGTCAATAGGTATTAAGATATAGGCACCGCTGATTTTATTCAACAGGGGGTTAAGGTTTCCTAGAACGACGGTACCTAAAAACGGGCTAAAAACCTCCCAGTTGTTTTAACTTTTCACTCCCAGGAGTGATCTTTCGCTGGATTCTACTACCAATTTATGTATGATAAGAAGTTGAAAAGTAACGAAAGTTAGTAGGATTATTTCAATGGAGATAATACTTTGATATGCCTTCAAATTCTTACGAACCCAAAAAAAATTGTGGTCACTTGTTGAGAAAATTAACCCTAACATCCTCGGAATGAAAAAGATCACTACATGGTGAACTACGTCGCTAAGAGCGCATTTCTATTAAAACCATTTAGTGACCACAACAGCTAGACAGGGCTGAGGAAAATACCTCATAGAACCAATGAGAACTCAAAAAACAACCAAACTTCCTGAAGCGCGGAAAAACGCGTGTGATTAATTCGTGTTTGGTTCTTGTTTGGAATGCGATTGGTTGAGCAAAATGGCGCAAGTTTTCTGGACCTATCACAGAGCGAAGTATTTAGCAAAACTAACGCAGTCCCGGATCACTTTCGACACAACTGAAAATTGCTTTTGAAGTTCATATAAGCCTCGAGCATATTACCACAATCAGCAATGAGATGAAAGTGCTCTCAATGAAATAACAGCTTAAATAATATGATAAATTTTGGGTTCAATCGTCACACTGACAAAGACAACAAAGAACAAATTTTTCATTACAAGAACTCTTTGAAGCTGATCAACAATGAAGTCAACCTATTAACTCCCAAGATCGCATTAGTAATTCTCCTTTACTGTCTGTCATATAGTTCTTGTGATGTTAATTAGGAGAATTTAGTACTGGATCAACTAATAATCCCCGAATTAAGATTTTTCTGTATTCTCATCACTTATCTGCTTGATATTGTATTGTTATCGTAAGGAGAAATTCTGTCTTGGTCACTCGCGGGAGTTAAAGGGTTAAAAACCTCTTACATACCTTTTGTGACAGATCATCTCGGTGGCCTGAGAGCGAGCTGACTGTAGATAAATTGCACTCTGATAGGAGACCATCTGTTTTTAGCTGCTGAACACCCAGTCGGAATAACATATCTGCTGGAATAAAAAGCATAAACTCTTTGATAAGTGAGCCATATGATATATGATTTTTTATTAGGTTAACCTTTCTGCTTTTCGCGTGTAACTGATCACGCATTTTTCATGCAAACAACTTAAAGAATTTCAAGGTCATCGCCAGTCTCCGTTTGGAACAAAGGTTTGCAACAATTCATGTAGCCGTAAAATGGTTTATGAGTGACCAGCACTGAACAGGAAGGCAAATGTCTGAAAAAAATATTTCTAAATTAAAAAAAAAAAGCTGCTGTAAGCTGCTGGAACCAAGGATTTTAGATTCCGGCCCGCTGAGATCCTCCAGAAAAAAAAAAAGCATATGGTAATCGCTAATAATGTTTCACGTAGGCCCAGTAGCTTACCTTCGGTTGTCGAATTTCCTTCGTGGTCAATTACTATCACAGCGACTGGTAGTCTCGGTTCAGGTGGCTTGCTTTCAAGTATACGTCTCAGGCGAATGTGAGCTTCTCTTGAGGCCTAAGATGCGCGTTTACACATTACGAAAGCAATTGTCAAGATGTGTACCAACATCACAATGACTGGCCATGAAAATACATGATATTTCAGTATTATCAACTGAGTTGATAATACGAACAAGACCGAATGACAAAGGGCTCGAAACTTCAGCTTTACGGTGACCAATTTATGTTATCAACTCAGTTGCTAATGGTAAATTACCCTGTTGTTTTCTCCCACCGACGCAGCACCACAGTTTCTTTAGAAACTTACCACCTTCATTCGTGAAAATAAAAGTCAAACAATCCAGTTGTAAGGGTAAGCCACGTACATGGTTAAACGAATTTCTTTCAAAGCCTTTTCGGGCACAGCTCTCTATAACACGATCGGCAGTCACTTATGGAAAAAGTTATTGAAACCCCTAAGTTTATCCTGTCAATGCCATGAAGATGGAGAAGGAATTTCTCTCCTAGATATCATTACAACTTTAAAAAGAAAGCTAAGAAGAGGAAAGAGAAAAAGACAAAAATATGAAGTGGGAGATTTTGTTGAATTAACCACCTCTTCAGGGATTTAGTTATAAAAAATATGACGAGTTGATATTCAGATATTGGGTACGAAAGAGTTATGAGCAACGTGAAAAAGTGTTACGAACACTGGCATAACTCGAGCGGAAAAAGCACCTGATACTTTCAAGATCATTTTACCTCTGGACTGCGCTGAAGTTCTTTCCCTTCAACAACAAAGATGGCCGCGTGAGATCCGAAAAACTGCCGCGTTTCCATCGCTTCTCTTACTTCTGTGTTCGTCAAAACGCCATAACAGGCCTGCAAAGCATAGAAACTTGGATAAAACTACAAAAATTCTTACTGCCACGGCATTTTACCTTACTCTTATCAGCTTATAACATACACACAAGTTCCCGATGGAACAAGATGGAATACAGAATTAAGCAAGCGAGTGTGGAAATTGAACAAATATTCCTCAAATGGAGTACAAACTCCCTTAGAACGCAAATATATTCTTGGCCATAACTTACTGAGTTCAGAGTTCCAAATAATAATTTTTATCAGCACCAAATTGTGTCAACTTAGTGAAAGAACATCTATTTTCCTAGTCTTCCCACTCTCTTCGATAAATATGTGATCGTATTTTATCTTTATCCAACACCTCAGTCGTCCTATCTGATGTTTATCGATTTTTCATTAACTGCTACGCTAGCGTTTCAAAGATGTGCCATTGCTCTAACTGTTTATCAAGAAAATCTCTAACGTAAGGCTAACGAATGATTAAAGCAGTTGCCTCTCTAACGGAAAACCGTTCGGGGCATGCATGGTCATGTATAATTTACATAACGGGGGATGGGGGAAGTGAAGGGAGGCGAGGTTACCATACTTAAGACTGGACTAACTAACCTTAAAAATTAAATTCAAATTACGGCAAGAAAAGTGAAGGTTTTCCCAGACCACAATAGAAAATGGCTCCTAGAGTGGTTTTATTCTTCACTAACCTTGGTGCAAATTTTCATCACTCTTTTCTGTAAGGGAACGCCACGGACTTCCGCACCATAGAGTGCTAACAAATCAATCTAATGTAGGACGACACCAAAAAGAAAAAAGAAACAAATTAAAACCTGCTCTCTCGTCCAACACCAACAGGTCTACCCTGTCAAGACCGTACAGCAAAAGCCATCTTTCTAGAGCAGAACGAGATCTTAAACGCAAAAAACAGTGAATGGTGAAAACTATTCAGCCAAACAGACTTAATATGCAAACCAAACGTGACATGGTTCCCCGTACTTTACTACAGTCACGTGATTCTGTCTCCAGCACTAACTGGTCAGCCACATTTTCAGTATTATTCACAGTAAAAACTAAATAAAGGAGCGAAAAAATTAACGACTAACTTTTCTCTTGAGTCTATGAGGAATGTTGTCACTGACTGGATAAAATCCTCTTTTCAACTTTTCCCTGATCATAGAACAAACGTCAAGCCCGCTCTCGTGATCACCGGTGAATTCAAGGCTATCGCGCATCTCTGGTAGCGATAGAATCAATTTCCAATAAACCGGGGAGCTAGGACATAATCTTTGAGCGACTGGCTGAGATCTCATCGAGTCTGCAAGCAACAATGGTACGTCCAGCGGACGGCACGCCTGTTTTCTGTGATAAAAAGGAAGAAAATAGACTTATTTAAAAAGAAAGTTTATTCAAAGCTTGAACCATGACTGATGACCAAGGATTTCTTAGCTGACTAAAGCTAAGGATTCAAAGTGACATGGCCAGAAAATATACCCTCATGTCGATTTTCTTTTCTTTGGGTTCCCATCTTTAACATACAATACTAAGGGTTCAAAATCTAAGAGCAAACAACGTACTAATCACCCCTTACATCAGTCGCTGAGACACCCGCAGACTGTAGAATTGTGCTGAATCGTAATGAATACTTTCCCCAACTTAATGATACTCCAATATTTGTTGCTCGTTCTATTGCAATTATTATTTGTTACAAAACATTCGGTGGCAGTAAATTGAATTTTAAGGTGGAAAGTTTTGCTGATCTTGAGAAAAGATTTTTTGTTGCTAACGTGCTCATCAGAACAACTACACTTCCTTTTTGGTTTGTTCGTTCGTCTGTTAATTATTTTTGCAACGACCACCGTTGGCACGCATGCATTTCTTCTACGCGCGCCATCGTCAATACCTGCTGTACTCTATATGTGCTTGTCTTTTCTCCAATACATTACGGATTTCACTTTCATGGGCATCAGTCCTGAAATATGTTCAATTGCAACTTTATTAGATGGAAGTTTAACTTTGTCAGCATAAACAGCCAGACTAGGTCTCAAAGCAAAGACGGTTCATTACTGAAAAAAGGCACATTAACCTTATAACAGCCATGGTGACGTCCTGTGTTCTGTGTCCCACAAGTTGCTGAAGTTGATTATCGATGCTGATCATGGGAGGTCCAGGAGGAAAAGTGTTAAGAAGTCCCTTTAAATGCACACTAGCGCGGAATGCTGTGTGCCACCTTGGAGAAGAAACAACTTGTAAGTGGCGTCTTTGACAAAATTCACCCAAATCATTGAATGATGTCAAATCCGTAAGTCATCAAGAGTGAGGTTAAAATTCAAAGGTTTGTTTGAACTGAAACCTTTCCCCACTATTTGAACCTGGAGATATCATAAATAACAAACTAGCCTCGTTTTCTCAGTCTGTTCTATTAGCTACGGAATCTCGATTATCCGATAAGATTTATGACCCGCGCCTGCGCACTTCTTACCAAGGGGAGGAAACTCGGTCCGTATCTTATAGCACAGACCTCGAACCCCGTTAGTAAGAGGTATACTAACGTTTACCCGGAAAGGAAGAAACAATTGCTTGTTAGCGCCGGAAAACAAGGAATGGGAGAAACGTACGCTAAGTAACAGACGCCTCATTATACGAAGTACGAGTGATTCAGACCTACGCGTACCAGCGTGTCCGATATCTTTCTGCATCATTTGCCATGCAGGCTAAGGGAAGGGTAAAGAAATTTATTGACCGGGCACTTGCCACAGCTGATGCATTTTGGCGACACTAGGGTCCTGAGAATCATTGGAAAAAAACAAAAATGTTCGCCTTTGTCCCACCCCCCAGAGGTTTAAACAAAAAAGACTGACACGACATTGGGGACAGAACCAAACCTGACAAGGGAAGCACGGGTAACGCAGTGTTTCACGCAGTTAATTCTGTAACTGATCAGAATGCAGCGAGTAAGTGTGCACCTTTCGAAATATTTTGCAGTTCTACTCTTTATAACATAGCCGGCCAATAGCTGCAACTTAGCGTCTCTTTCTGCCTTTGCCTCCTGCAATACTTCCTCAGCAATTTCTTCTACTTCAGCCGAGATTTTCTCCTCTATCAAGGACTGGCAAATCTCTTGTGAAATTCTTTCTCTGGCCAATTTCAGAAGCTCCAAGCGCACTTCTCTGGAAGAAATAAACAAAGACATTAAGAATTTTGTGTTAATGAAAACTTTCATACGCATTTTACCAAAGCTCGATGCAAACGTCATATGAATGAATTTGAACTCTTCCAAAAGCTTAGGAAAACAAGTAACAACCAATTAAAATCCCTAGGAAAGGTCTCTACTTGAACCAGAGAGCGTTAGAACCTGGTTAGCGCGCTAAACTCCGAGTCAAGAGAACTAGATTCAGGCCCTGGCCAGAGCACTGTCGCGATCTTGGGCAAGAGACTAAATTCTCCCCATGCCTCTCTTCATCCCATCCACGAGAAAGGCACAGGGAGACCTGGAAAAATGTCGATTGGATAAGTTCCGCACAGATGAGACACAGGAATGCTAACCTCACCTATTATCTTCCATGTTTCCTTCTAAATCAACCTTCTGTTTTGTTTCGTTTTGTTTTTTTTGGGTTCTATCATGATTTTAATTTTGGGTTTTTTTATGTTGCGTTTTTCTTAGTTTTTTTCTCTCGATAGTGGGTGATCGAGATTGTTATTCCTGATTAACACTAACTCTCTTTTACCTTATGACCTCCTCCGCAATCCTCGTACTTTCAACAGAAACAAACTCCTCTGTTAAATCATCGTGAATAGTGCGTGACACACGCTCTCGAGTGATCGCGTTTTCCTGAGCAATTCTGGGGAGAGAAAAACATACTTCAGATCGACTGTAACCTTCTCTTCAACAAACCTTCACTAGTTTCGTGTTTAATCGTAGTTGTCACGGACCTTTTTTTACTGAGTTCCTCGGTAAACACTGTATTTGCTGTTTCTCTTATGAACTCTGATATCGTCTTCTCGTAAATCGTATCTGTAATCTCCGTGGACAATTGAAGATCAACATGTACCTGTAAAAAAAATACAGTGATGAACTAAAAAACAGATGCAAAGCACCTTCAAATTTAGAAAACAATTTATGGTACTAGTTCTGTATGAAAGAGAACTTATCACGCACAAGGGAAGGAAGCCCAAAGATATTAGGCCTGTTAAGCAAGTTATCATATGACAAGCAAAAAGATCACCTTGTCAATGGCTTCCTTTGTAATGTCTGCACACATTTCGTTCATCACTTCCAAGAACAGTGTCTTGGTAAAATTTTGTATTTCCTGCAATAAACGAACAACTTTTCATTATGGACTCAATCTGCCAACGGGTAAAGCGTAGATAACTCATGCTCTTTTAAGGCTGGTTTCCGCGCTTTACTATAATCTCGTTACGACCACTTCCACAGAGGTTTCAATTAAAGCCGGTTACCGCTGGTCTACCGCTGCCTTTAACACATCTCACCGCCGTCTGTTGAGCGTGCGAGCAAGGTCACGTGTGCGGGTTTCGCCTTACGATATCATCGGCAGCCACTTATGGAAAAAAGTGCTCGAAATCCCCGCTACAATTTGTCAAAAATATTTCATTCACCTGAGCGAAGGACAAAACTTGCCTTTGTCACACGCTCGAGCAAAATGATCTGAAACCTTCACTACGATTTGCAATCAAACGGAGCTCTACATGTGAGCTACAGGCCACAAAACTGTGGTCGCTTTTTATTTTTTTTTTACAACTGCCTCGCTTAATGCTAAAGTTCAGGAATGTCTGACAGGTTCATTTTCCAGCGATCGTGTCGATAAAAACTGCTTGCGTTTTTCATCAGCTCACCTCTTCGGAGTAAGACACTGTGGGTTTAGCAGGTTCAATCTGAGTGGGCTACAGACGACAGAAAAAAAGGATAAGTTAGCGAACTGAGACGCCACGCGCGTACCATTTGATGACGGAAAAAAACTTGTATCTTATTAAACGTTTGTGTAGTGTGTAGTATTGGAGAGTATTTTTACGAGTTGCAACGTATTTTGACGAACCGTAAGGGCGAGTCAAAATACAAACAAGGAGAAAAAAATACTCAGTGATACAACACAGCAAAGCATTAAATAAGTTATTTATTATCCAACTGCTTTATTTCATGCGCACTTCTAATATGGCGGGAAAAGCGTAGCAGATTGGAAAGCGTTGTAGGCGCAGTCTACTGGTTAAACAGGTTTTTTCCTGTACAAAATAACCAACCGTACAACATCGCAGGATATTTGTATTCGATTCGCGCGTTACTTGAACTCTATTCAGTGCAGTTGGATAATAGGAGGCCTTATCAGTAACCCGTGAACCATTTAAAAAATATTTATCTAAAAGTTATTGCTAAGAAATAATAAACCATTCTCTCTTTCATTCAAAAAAAAGTTCTAGTTATCTTGTTCAACATTGTGTCTCCCTTACAACTAGTGTAGAATGCAGGTCCGTTAAGTCACCGATGTAGCGGCCGTCTTCACTGAAGCTGAGACATGGTTGATGCTGAGGGAGGGTTGGAAGGGGTCCGTTGTAAACCACCTAAAGCAACAATAGAAATGAGTAGAGGAACGTAACCAAATTTCATTAAATGTCCAAGGAGGGTATTAGTGAAGATACAAATGAGTAAATGTGTACGGAATTTTTCAATATGAAAGTTTAATTTAAGCGGACGAACGGAGAACACAGAGTTAAAAAACATCATGGAAAACAAGGAAATCTTACACTAAAGCACATATGACACCATCAGGATCAGAGTCAAGTTAAGAAAACAAAGATTCCAGTTTGCCGTGGGTCTGTACAAAAATAGAACATTGATGACGTCAAAATGTGGTTAGAACATTTAAGTGGCACAGGAGGCGCAACCGAGTGTGTCACTGATGTTCTGACTACATTATGACGTCATCTGCGATCTGGTACTGTACAGACCCATGGCAACATGGAATTTATTTGCTTTTTAAAATAGAGCAAAAAAAATTGATAATGGTCACGTAATCTGAGCTTCTGTCATCGATGGATCATAAGAAAGCACCAATCAAAACGCGAGCGTGATTTAGCTTAATACATAAACAAAGACTAATGACTGTACACACCCTCGGCTCCTGCATGAACCTACCTCTCCAATGGAACAGCTTCGTTTGGATTCGATTAGTTTCCAGGCTCTCTTTGCGGGAAGCTTAGACTCGGGCTCAATGAAAGAAGAACGAGCAAAGTTTACGAACCCCTCTGTTACTGTTAGACCGTGGAACGTGCAAAACTCATCAGCCTGGAAGGAAAAAAAAGTCCTTATTATGGCCATTATTGAGTTTGACGTTCACAGAGAATTCATTTAGTCTACCTATTCTCTTACCGAAAAAGAAGAGAACTGCTTTGAAGAGACTAGTCATCAATCGCCCGGGGGAGAATGGAGATGATTTTTTTTTTGGAAAAGGGGGGGGGGGGGGGGGGGTGGGTCACATGGGTTTTAGGGGAAATGGAAAAGGATCAGTCGTCATCAACATATTATAAAGAGGGGACTGTAGAAAACTGACTGCCAACTAACTTCCGATAAGGGGGGGATCATGTAAATACAACAGAGCCTTGAGGGGGGGAGGTTCAGGTAAAGGTTTTCGTGACATAACCAAAATCCTGGTTTGCAAGAACAGCATTTGTTACAGTTGATCGCTTACTGTGAAAAACTTGTGAATAGTAAAATTCAGACAATGAAATTTACTCGACGAGATTTAGAAACTGTTGAAATTATATCTCTTCTTTTCTTGTTTTGTTTTCTTTTAAGCTAGAGAATCAAGCATTCGCGCTAACACTCAGAAAACATTTCCACTAAAATTATTTTAGTCTTTCCTCCCTTTTAATTATAATTCAATTCGAACCTTTATTCGCACCAACTTTATCCAAACAAACTAAATTTACTGCACTGAAATGACGACTGACTTGACTGCCTAAAATTAAGTCAAACTTCTCAGCCAACCAGCGACACGTAAAACAAGAACAAAAACAAAGAAAAAAAACAGGAAGGCATACAGTCTATCAAACAGAAATAAAGAAAGAAACAAGGAAAGAAATAAAGAAAAAAAGGAAAGAAAGAACTGAAGGACGAAGGAAAGGAACACAAGAACAAAAACAAAGAACGAAAACAGGAAGGCATACAGTGAGTCAGACAGGAATAACGAAATAAAGAAAGAAAGAACGAGAGAACGAAACAACGAAAGAAAAAAGGAAGAAAAAAAGAAAGAAAGAACGAAGGAAAGAAAGTACCAAAGGTAAAGATCTACACTCCAAAATTACGTTACCTCAGACTCATTTTCAAATGCCAAAATGTCAGCAAGCTCCTTAAGCTGGAAAGGTGTGGTTCTGTTTGGAGTACTCAGCGAGTGATTTAACGTCTGCACGGCTTTGCTGCGAACCTGAAAAGAAATTGTAAAAGTAACACTCTGTTTATCCAGCGCGTGTAGCTGCATGGATGTGTGTCCATAAACGCTCATTCATTGGTTGAGGGACGCTACATTTGAGATTTAACAAGGATCAGAGAATGAACTGATGATCGAACTAAATTCCCAAGTGAAACCCACAGGTGCTGACTGCATAATGAGTAGTGAGAATTTGTTGTTAGATCATTATAACACAACTACATGTGCCTGATGAGTTTTAGTGTTCTCATTACCTGTTTGCTGGATAACAAGGATCAGAGAATGAACTGATGATCGAACTAAATTCCCAAGTCATACCTACAGGTGCTGACTGCATAATGAGCAAGAAATTGAAATCCTGCAAGGAGTCTAACGTAGTTTAAGGAAACATGTCAGGGAAAGAGTAGACCATTTGTGAAATCGTACCTGAGTGAAGTATCGATGCAGTAGGCAAGCACTGAGATAGCTAGCGTTTCTATGAAAAAAGACAAAAGCACTCGTACATAAAAGCTTAAAAGAGACCTCATAAGCCTCTTGTTTTAGGGGAATTCCTAGCTGTCTTTGATAAATTATGCGTGCATGTGCACATGAATAAGAGGAGATTTGAAAGAAACATTTCTCTAAAGTATTACCGTATGACCTGAAATGCCTTAAAAAAACATACAAGCCAAAGAGGTCTTTTAAAAGCGTTCGATCTCAGTCTGCATCTCGCATCTTCAAGAGTCTGGGGCGATGATAAAATTCACGGATGTTTGAGATAATGCAATTGGTGAATCACACTCATTTACTTCTGTGTCAGAAAAATTGTCACAGGGTGAGTAATCCCGTTAAGATATGACGTAATCTTCCATAAATTATAGCATGCGCATTCCAATAAGCATGTTAGTATGCGCCAAATATAGTTTGAAAAACGTGGCGCACTTCCATTAGGGTATATCATTGAGAGAAAAATATTTCTACTACATATCTAAGTGAATATAATTGTAAATAAAGGATTTACGTACCTGAGAAGACGGAAAAATCTGACAAAGTTGTTACTATTGAGAGCATGGAAAACAGCCATGGCGAATCTCACTTCAGGTGACTGTTGAATCTCATCTCGAAATGTCATCACTTCCCTAAAGGAGAGAAAACATCAATACGAATGAACCATGCATAAAATATCCGTTAGTCCTTGGGAAAATCTCACAGCATTTGCGGTTGCGCACTGCATTGCCCCAAATTGTGTCGCACATTTTGTTGCAAAGACATATAATATAATATAAAATATATTAAAGTTCACACGGCAACCAGGTGGACAATCAGACATAGTTTGATGCTACTCTGGTTTGCAGCTTTAATGAATGTAACCGAAGAAGTTACAATTCATAGACCCAACGTTTTGACACTCCTGTCTAGTGCCTTCATCAGGGGTGATCTAAACGCTGCAACAAGAGGTCCTTTTATATGATCACTAATTAGCGGCCTTTTTTCTGACGAGGTGTAAATAGGCGTTGTTGGGAATGCTGGTTACACTATCAAAAATTCCTACGAATTTGCGGATTTCATAAGAGATAAAACTCTTAACGCTTGTGAAAAATTAGTATCTTTCGACGTTGTTTCGCTCTTCACTAAAATCCCAGTTGATCTTGCCGTCAAGGTTGCGGAGGAGAGACTCAGAGAAGATGCTTCCCTGGGACAAAGAACTTCTCTGCCTGTGGAGGATATTATTCATCTGCTGTCTTTTTGCCTCAAAACCACGCAATTTACATATAACAGCACCTACTATCAGCAAGGTTTTCATACAGCGATGGTTTCGCCTGTCTCTGCTGTCATTGCTAACATGGTAATGGAAGACGTGGAACAATGGGCCTTAGCCACTTCACCGGTTAAAACCTTTTTCTGGAAATGATATGTCGGTGATGTTATTTCTGCGGTATCCGGAAATGAAGCGGAGCGCCTTTTGTCGCATTTTAATTCAGTAGAGCCGTCGATCCAATTCACCCTTGAGCGTGAAAAGGATAGACATTTGCCCTTTCTTGATTTAAATGTGTCCAGAGGGGTTCAGGGTAATTTAAAGACAAGTGTCTACCGTAAACCTACCCACACCGACAAATACCTCGCCTTCGATTCTCACCACCCTATTTGCCATAAAACGTCTATAGCCAAAACTTTACTTAGGAGGGCTGACTGTCTACCATCTTCACTCGATTCGAAGGCTGAGGAGAGGAAATATGTTTCCAATGTCCTTAAGGCAAATGGCTTTACAAAAACTCTTCTGCGTAACTGCCAAAAACCAGTTACAAATAGTAACGCTCTTGATGAAAGGGAACCAGCGACTGATTTTGCTGTTATTCCTTACATACAGGGTGTTACGGACCCATCAAGAGAATTTTGAATAGCCACAACGTTAAAGTTGCTCAAAAACCTTTTCAGACTTTGGGGCATATTTTCGCCAAACCTAAGGATCCTGTTACGAAAGAACAACAAACCGACGCCATTTATTCTATTCCTTGCAATGACTGTGACAACGAATACATCGGACAGACCAAACGTCAGTTTGGTACACGGTTAAAAGAGCACCAAAAAGCGGTTTTCCTTTGCAAAAAGGAAAATTCAGCTTTATCGGAGCATCCATGCCTAACTAACCGTACAATTGTGTGGGATAATACCAAAATTATCACCACTAATCGGCGTTACCACTAGCACCTTTGTTTGGAGGCTTGGCATATTAACTCCGCCCACGCTCCTTTAAATCGTGACGATGGCGGTTTGCTTTCTGACGCCCATTTACACCTCGTCAGAAAAAAAGCCGCTAATTAGTGATCATATAATAGGACCTCTTGTTGCAGCGTTTAGATCACCCCTGATGAAGACACTAGACAGGAGTGTCGAAACGTTGGGTCTATGAACTGTTACTTCTTCGGTTACATTCATTAAATCTGCAAACCATAGTAGCATCAAACTATGTCACATATAATATAATCTGTTGCGTTGCATAGCGCTGCATAAAAGTGCGTAACATTGCGTTGCACTATACTGTCTCGTTACAATGCGTTACACTGTGTTGCATTGCTCTGAGTTGTGATACCCACACAGGTTTACAAGTACACCCGAGGCCGCACGAAATCGAGGCTATAACATAAGGATTTAACACTGACTTATGATACTTAACTCTCGCCATAAGAACTCTACAATTATCAACTTACCTGAGAATGTCTCCTTCATTCAAATTCAGCAAAATGTCATAAGCTCTAAACTCTGCTTCTTGCGGGCATGTTACTCCCTTAAGCAAAATAGCAGAAGAAGAAAAGTCATTCCCATTCATGCACCGTTTTGGTTGCAGAAAAATGATATTGGAAAAACATCGAAAAGATGCACACAGCTTTTCGCGAGAATTATTTTATACCACTTCTCTATCATATTCGAATCTTGTCCCAATTATTCACAGCTAAAAATCGTATTGATCTGGAGAGCTTGAAGTAATTACACTCAAAAATAATCTTCTCGCTTAAAAAAATTATAGCACATCTCAGCTAAAAACAGAATTACTATGGTAATGTAATGTAAGTTGTCTGCAAACCAACAACACCGCCAATTGTACGATTTTTCTAGACCGTCCCTCTACAACTTGCGGATCAGTCATTCTTCGTGTTTAAGTTCACCAGGAAAATATTTCCTATACCTTGTCTTTAAGGAGATCTCCGTAAAACTGTTTCAAAGTTTGCAGGCATTTGGTTAAATTCTCAGTATTGATTTTTGCATCAAAGGAATTCATGTCTGCCTCACACAGAAAGTGGGCGCAAAATATATGAAACCTGTAAAAATAAACACAAACAACCATACACCATTTAGAAAAATAAAGGGGGCAAGTTTCTAAATGAACTGTGGTGCTGCATCGGTTGGAAAGTATCACAGGGCAATTTAGTATTAGCAACTGAGTTGATAACGTAAATTGGCCACCGTAAAGAGTTTAAAAGCTGACGCTTCGAGCGTTAGCTCAATTTACTTTATTAACTCCGTTGGTAATACCAAATTACCATTTAAAAAAAAAAACTCGCTAGCAAACTTGAATGAAATCCAATCGGATGGTTAGTCAGAAGTTGTAACGATATCAATCATGTCTCAAGCCAATACGTTTTTCCCATCCAAGAAAAACCCCGGCAAGTACTGATTGGACACGGGTGGCCTGAATGGAGAAGTCTGGGTTCAAGACCTGGCCTAGCCCCTCGACCCAATCAGTGCAAAATCAAGACCAAATACAACTTAGTTATCCACGTTTTCTCGCACTTGAGGTAGCTTAACTGTCGGAATGTTGAGTTCTGATTTTCCTTTAATTGGCCGATGACATAACTTTGGTTTTCTCTTCGAGAAACTCGCGAAAATGCGTTCTAAAATCGCGTGAGAGGGAGGAGAGCCACGAAATCTACCAAATAAAACAAAAGACCAAAAGAACTAATGTCCCCCAGTTAAGCACACATTTAAAGAAATTTAAACGTCAAATGTCCACACCTAGGAGGCGCGGTATTCATAAACAAACGTCTAAGTACCTGGCTGTTTTCTCTACAAGATCGACACAATCAGGGTCACATAAGTGCTGTTGGGTAATATCCTACAACAAAAAGAATGAAAATAAACGGTACAATTTTACAAACAACCACCATGCTTGCTAAGCTTTTGATATTTCAATCATCAGTCTTTAGATTGCAACAGCAAAAGCTAAAACAGAATCGGATTTTTTTGTTTAAATTCCTCCATCATCCTGAAGGCAACAAAAAAAGTTATGTTTTAACAGTAAAATTGAATATTAGTGGCGGTAAATTAGTCGTGAACGCTTTGTTACACATGCTGTCAAAGAGATCAGAGGCACAATGCACGTAACCGTCCTCATTTGGCGCTAAATTATCCCAGTATTGTACATGTGAATTTTTTCTTGATCATAATCTGTTCGTCTTTGAAATCTGTTTACTTCAGAGAACCGACAGCACGCGCGCATACAAAAGCATAAACTCACTCTACATGAAGATTATGTTCATTCAGTGAGGACTTGACTCAACCTTATACCGAAATGAGGATGAACATGCAAAGTTTATGGAACAGTCAAAAAGCTACATGTAAACCTGCTGTCTATTGCGTCACGAGCTAAGTGATAATTCCATTCTGCTCCCCAAACTTCGCGCGTGCATCCAAAACAACGCACGTGCACCCAAAACTACGCGCGTGCATCCAAAACTACGCGCGTACATCCAAAACTTCGCGCGTGCATCCAAAACTACTTGCGTGCATCCAAAACTTCGCGCGTGCATCCAAAACTTCGCGCGTGCATCCAAAACTTCGCGCGTGCATTCAAAACTACGCGTGCATCCAAAATTACGCGCGTGCATCCAAAACTACGCACGTGCATCCAAAACTTCGCGCGTGCATCCAAGACTACGTGCGTGCATCCAAAACTTCGCGCACGCATCCAAAACTTCGCGCGTGCATCCAAGACTACGATAGACTTACACCCTCACAAAGAATATCTTATCATCATATTTTACATATACGTATTTCTAATAATTTTTAGCCCGCTTGTACGCTCGGGTGATTGTTCAGACTGTTACGTTGTCATTTTTTTCAGTTTTTATCATCTCCATGCCCTCCAAAGTGATAGTAATAGCAATTCCTTTTATGTTCTCAGGCGTAAATATGTTTTTTGCCATCTAGAGTTATTTTACCAACTGGGGCTTAAATGACTTTGAGTCGCGCCTAAAAACATACTTAAGCCCGTGATCATAAATTCTATCGTTTTAATACAGGCCTGGAGTGGCTCCTTTGTACAGTTAGTGACCTGTACATACCTTCCTGATTCCCCTGGTTCTGTTCCAGAGAAAATCAAACCACTCTCCTTCCCTTCCTTCACACAGATCCATGATGTTTGTGGCCAGATAATCCATGGTCATCCTGAGGACTGGCACAGGGCGGAGCTCATGGGGCAATGGCTCTTCCTAAACACGAAGAAACGGTTATGTAAACGAGGACTTACTTCCATGCAAGCCGCGGTTGTGGAATATTGTACAGTTACCGCTAAAATCTAAGTTGACAGTCCCTCGAATCTCGATCCTTGAAACTTCGCGAATGAGTCCGTTCCTCGAGAAATTATTTGATTTGAGTTTCTAGAGGCTCAATTCTCGAAAGAGGATGTTAACTTAAATTTCAGTAGTACAGTACTTCAATAAAATTTATTTTTCATGTGAGTCGTATAAGGCAAAAAATAATGTGTTTCATTTTTAGCTTCAAAACCTCTTGACAATGCTAAAAAAACAAAATCAAGATGTAGATCATTAATTGGCTGGACCTTGTAAAAAAAAAAAACCGACCACACCCCCCCCCCCCCCCCCCAAAAGCAAAAAGGTGAATAATTATGTCATCACAAATTAAAAGGAAATGGAATGCACTGACGGCTAGTAATTTCACCGTGCCCAAAACTTAACCCTTTAACTCCCAAGATCTGATTGTTAATTCTCCCCTCTAGCTGCTACACATTTCCTTGAAAATTGGTTAGGAGAATTTGGTGTTCAATAATCAAGGTTAATATCTTGTACCTGATGAGTTTGAGTATTCTCATTACCTGTGTGCTGAATAATGTATGGATATAATAGGGAGAAGTTACATGTTAATCAATTCTGTGAGTTAAAGGGTTAATAATAATAATAATAACACATAGCAAGCAAGTAATCAATTATTGTGAGTAAGTGATACTTCTCTACAGAGTGCATTTGCATAACAAACAGATGAACGAAAAAGAGGAATGAAAGATACCCTTTACCTTATCAGCGGCAGATCTGTCATATTCCTTGACTGCACGGGTGTGATTGACTTGAGGATTTTCATCCTTTGGGGTGCAACAAGGTTGATATTGACAAGCAATTAGTCAGTCGCAAAGACAAGTTTCCATTGGTGACACATGCAGGCATACGCAGAAAAAAAACGAAATTATGAGCATCGTAACTAGACTCAAAACTTGTGATCTACTGATGAGTTGGCCTGCAGAGCAGGCGTACTTTTGGCGAGCGAGTGCTCAGTATTTTCTTAACAAAAATTATGGCCGCCATCTTTGATTTTAATGGCAGTGGAAGGCTGGGAGGAGAAAGAAATTTGTACCAAGGGGGCGGTTGACAGTCAAAAATAAGGAGAGGGGTGGAGATGGGGCGAGGGGGAAGATTTAGAGTATCTCCAAAGCTATGGCAGTCAGCTGTGAGCTTCATGGTTCTGTAGTAAGTACACAACCTACATGAAAATTCTTCCACACAAACCTACATGTTTGCCAGACAGGATGTTTTGTTTTTCTTTACTTAACAATTTGACCCCAAAGAGTGACAAGCATCTAATTTCTCCCAATAGCATCACCCCTAAATCAAAGAGTATGGTCATGGGAATAAAGGAAATGATCACAAGCTCAAAATTCTCGTGATTGTTAGGCAAATTCTCCTTGCAAGTCCCATAAGAAATGTTTAGAGAACAGTGTGGAGAATTTGGGTTAATGATCGAGCCATCACTGAACAAATATTAAACCTGCAACAATCATTTGTGGCTTCTTAAACAATACTAGGAAAATTTCTCAGAACTCTTTTTTTTTTTCCAGTAAAAATCTTTACAACTCTCACAAGTAAAAAAATTTATTAAAATTGGTGAATCATCTTCTCTTTAATACAGAAAGATCTGAAATAACTGATTTAAGGATAACTATTCAACACATTTTAATTAGAAATTTTTAAATAAAATATGTAGAAAGTGAGTTATTTATCCTTTCCAAAAGATATTTTAAACCCCTTTTTAAACCCTAACATCAGTATTCAAATTCTCTATGCTGTCCTCTCTACATTTCCTGAGGTGCTAAAAAGGAGAATTTGTCTAACAATCAAGAGCTTCTTTAGTTGGTGATCATTTCCTTGATTCTCATGACATTAAAGGGCGTGAAATTGCGCCTAATACAGGCGCCAATGCGACTAAATTTTTCACTTTGGCGACCAAATCCTGAAAGTTAGTCGCCAAATTGGCGACTACAACGTTTCATCATAACCTTACTAAGAGATATAGTGAATTAAATAAATTTGCAAAGATAAATGCGCGGCAAACTTCCTTGTTAAGTTTGTTTCCAAAACGTAGCACATGCATCTCGATCGATAACTAGACGCCATCTTGGATTTAGATGAGCCTGAACGTTGTATATCATACATCCTAGTGTCCACTCTGTAGCACGTTAAAGATCTTTTCCCTAACTTAATTTTGGAGGGTCTATCTAGAACGCTAACAGCGTAAAGAAAGATTTTGTTTGTCTTTGAAAATGGCGACAAACTTTTTATGAATTGGCTACCACTTTGAAGAATTTAGGAGCCAAGTGGCTATCAGAAAAAAAAGTTAATTTCACACCCTGCATTAATGTTTGATTCAGAGGATGATATTATAGGGAGAAATTACATGTTAGTCCCTTTTAGGGGTCAAAAGGTCAAGGTGGTTTAAAGAGATATTTGTGCTACAGCCTCTTTATAAACAACAAACATAACCAAATACTGTCAAACCTGTATTAAATGGTCACCCACAGGGGGTGACAGGGTGACTGCTCATTACAAGTCCCACAGAACAGGGGTGATACATAAAAAGATACAAATGCCATTTCATGCCATAATTGACCGCTTAACGTACAAAAACTAATGTACATTAACTACTGGAGAGAAAAATGGATTACATTTCACTTATAAAAGATTAGTGATTTTCTTAGGTGTATTTAAGTAGTTCCACTTTAACCTTTTATACCTGAAAATCAGTATGCATATTCTCCATACTGCTCTTTATACATTTCCTAGGGTGCTGACAAGGAGAATTTGTTTACCAATCAAGAGCTTGTTTCGTTGGTGATCATTTCCTTTATTCTCATGACCTTAATGTGTGGTTCAGGGCTGATATTGTGGGGAGAAATTAGATGCTGGTCACTTTTAGGATTTAAAAGGTTACGTGACCAATCACTAAAGGAGGAAGAGAATAGAAACAGGCTGTTGAGGCTTAGTCAAAGGTGACCACCACTGCATAATGGGGGGGATGGCTTAACAGTGGTGAAAATAACAGTGATTAAGGGGGAAACAAATTTGGGACTTTGAGGACTGACTGCTTTCTACAGGATGGCTGCTTAATTCGTTGCTGCTTAATATAGGTCCAACTGCATTTGTGGTACAGCTTCTTTGGAAATGACAAACATTAACCAATTACAGTGAAGATGTACTTACAAAGCTGCCTGTCCCAGACACAACCTCAAACACACTCAGTCTCCTTTGATGCTCTCGCATGTACCTTTCCTATCGCATACAAAATTAACTGTCAGGTTGAAAAGAACTCATACAAACAACAAACATTACATTTTTCTTAACCCTTTAACTCCCATTAATGACCAAGACAGAATTTCTCCTTACAATATCAATTCAATATCAAGAAGAAAAGTGATGAGAATAAAGAAAAATATCAATTTGGGGATAATTAGTTGATCCAATACTAAATTCTCTGAACTAACATTATAAGAATTGTGTGGTTGACAGTAAGGAGAATTACAAATTGGATCTGGGAGTTAAAGGGTTAACGCAATATATGTGGCTCAGGCTCAAGCTTTGTATATTTGAGAGCACAGTACAGTATACTAAAGGTTTACCTTCTCAGGACACATGTCTTTGCAAGTTCCAATGACAGCTTTAGCAGAACTTATGTCAGATGACCTTTCGAACACTGAGAGATAAATTGTTGAAGGGAAATTAAACAAACTTAGCTGATATTGATGATGAAGTTGATTGACAGATTGATTGATTGACAGATTGCTTGATTGATCAATCAGTAAATTGATTACAGTGTAGATATCACAATGATTAACTGACTGACTGAATTAAGAAACAACTGACTTACTACATTGTAACTGATTGACTGACTAACCAACTGACTGTCTGACTTCCTAAACAACTAACAAACAGCTGTTTGACCAACTGACTGACAGACTGAGTGACAGACTGACTAAACAGCTAACTAACTGACTGCCTCATTGATTGAATGCCTGACCTTGGCTTTACACTGTTCACAAATCAGACACAATTATGCCATTTAACATTCCCATTAGACTGTTACATGTCAAGTCAAAGACAATATAGGCAGCTTTTACTGCTCATACCTAATCTTAGTTTTTTGTCAATTCCCTCCAAAACTTGAAGTTTATCCCCAGCACTTTCACTTGCTGGAACTGACTTCAAATCTGTGAAACATCAAGCTCTTGGTTAATCAGAAGAAGTTCAGTGTGCTGTAACAATATTTTTCAAACTTATCTGTTTAACTCAGGAAATCTTGAACAGCACAAATATTAAAGGAGAGAACAAAAGATTTTTTTGTCCTGTCACAACCATGGGACAAAGAAAAAATTGTGAGTCCCTATAAGGATTGGTACCCCACACCATGCTCCCATACTCTACCACTGAGCCACAGAGACTCCACAGTGAGCGAAGTCTATTACGAAGTTCATATGACATGCATCCTGCATACTGCTAGGATCCACAATGTCAATAGCGTAATGTTTGTAGAAATAAGCACAAATATTCGTGGACAACCTAATCTGACATGAGAGACCCCAATCACAACAGCAACAGGAAACAGTAGTTAGGGGGTTTGTATGCCTGCATTGAATTTCTTTGTGATTGGTCAATAAGAAATTGACAAGACAGCTTGTCAATATAACCTGATCATCTTTATCTGAGTCTTGCAGTACTATAAATTGCATGTAGACATACAGAGTTGATACAGTTTCACTTTAGATACTACATACATTCTTGAATATCCTTCAAAGCTTGTGACATCTTTATCCTCTGTTGGGTTTGTTTTTCTGAAGGTGCAGTCTGAGTGATAGAAATAAAAGATTCACTACTCTCGGCCACAGTTCATCAATCATGTTGACTCCTCATGTACACAAAAAAAAATAACTACTACAAATGACAGCTACTGTAAGCACCCAAACTTGTTTACCACACAATACCTGAGCAGAAATCTTCTTTATTTTCTCTGGACTGGAAGGCTGCTCACTCTCTGTTAATTAATAACATTTACGGATATATTATATCTAATCAATATCTTGTAATAAAATCATTAACAATGTCATTATTAAAAACATACCTATTTATTAGCTTTACACTATGTACATTTTTTTAAAAATGTGTAAGCAATGCCCACAAATCAACACATTATATTAGAGCCATGCTTCATATAACTTTTTCTGAGGAACTGGAACGCTACAGATAGTGGCTGGTTCTAAACCTACTTTTCACCCTAAAAAATATTCATATTCTGTCACTGATCGCAATTCAGAAAGAAGCCAGAGCAAAATGGTCTAACAGCCAGCAGATTTCTACCCCCTACAAGTTCCTGATGACAACCAGGGCTCTATCATTCTCTTGTAACAGTTAGCTAGAGAAATTTCTCACATTGTTCTTAGAGATCTAATATTCTGCTTCATCAGGGTGAGGATGTTAGAAATAATTATAATGTTGTAAAAGAAATGACACAAGTTGTACATGTAAATGTACCTGATGTTGTCCTTTTGCGACCTTGCTGCTTCCAAAAAATTTTCACAGGCTGCAAACCAGATCTCAGAATCTTGCCATCTCTCTTAGCCAACCTTGCACCTTCCTGGTAATTAAGTGACAGAGGAAATAATATTTGCCATTTATTTTATGTATATATTTCTTAATGCTAGTTGATATAAGCTATTTCATCTGCTGCTGGTTTCTGAAATTTTGTTGGTTTCTTTGCCACTGCTTCTACAGAGGGGGAAGTTCTGTACGAGCTCGCAAAAACAGCCATAAATAAGCTGGATTTAAGGTTGGAAAACATTATTGCCGAATGCTTTGATGGCGCTGCGAACATGAGTGGGATTCGCAAGGGCCTTGCTATGTGTATGAAGGAATGTTCACCTCTCGAAATATATGTACATTGTTATGGTCATCTTTTAAATTTGGCTCTTCAGGACACCATGACTGAAATTGAAACTCTCCATAATGCCCTCGGTACTATCCAGAGTCTTTACAATTTCTTACATGGTAGTACCAAGCGCCATGCGTTATTCAAGGTCATTGAAGTTCATGAAGAGGATGTTGCGCTTACATTAAAATCTTAGAGTACCACTAGATGGTCCTGTCGCTGGGCGGCGGTGACGGCTGTGCTAGAGCAAGTGCCGAGGATAATGGAAGCCCTGCTCACTTTATCAAAGGATCGCGATCCCTAGACCCACAACGAAAGTAATTCGCTTCTCCACGCTCATCTTAACCAACACTGATAATTTGAGTAGATATCTTCAGTGAGAACAGATGAACGTCATCACTGCCAAGAAGACTGTTGATACTGTCGTTAAGACACTGAGCAATTATCGCAATGAAGAGAGCTTCACTCAGATATGGTCACATGCTGATGTTATAGCGCAAAAAATCAAGATAGGAATTGAGGTACGAAATTTACTTTCAGAGATGCCAAGGTGCCTTGAACCAGACCATCATGCCGACTTTAGGGCCTTACTGGTGAGACACCTGCTGCAGCGAACGACAGCTCACAACAGACGGCAAAAGACCACTTACGTATCACAGTTTATTACACAAGTATTGACAAAGTCGTCAGTAAACTTCAATCAAGTTTTGAGGGCAATGACCAGGAGGTTTTGTGCGCATTGGGCAAAATCGTATTCAGTTATTCTCCAAGCATCAACAACATCCAAACTATATCAAGTTTCTATGGCGTGGATGGTGAAATGCTCTCGAGTGAGAAGTCAATCTTTGAGTCAATCATCGCTCTGACGAAGGGCTAACGCTCGAAACGTCAGCTTTTTTACCCTTTACGGTGGCTAATTTACGTTTTCAACCCAGTTGTTAACACTAAATTACCTGCTATACTCTCCCACCGACGCAGCACCACAGTTTCTTTAGAAACTTACCCCTTTATTCATTTGAAAACTACGACTGCAGGGACCCATGCCAGGGAAAAACCGCAGCCGTGATGGTAAAGACCATACACCAACAAGTTTCATTCGGGCAAATTATGTTCAGCCCCCCAACAAAATTTTTCCCGTACGCCGATGCCTAAACCTGTTATTGCTAAATTGCTGTGTGCCCCCAATTCCTCCCAAAACTGTAAAGTGACTGCTGTACAAGTCTCTTATATGGTATTTCAATACTTACACAATTTTTGAATAGCTATTATGGTAAACTAAGGTGAAAGTAGCCAGCTAAAGATCATTGACCACAGTGAGTGGCACACTCTACTACTTTTGGCTTTTTTTCTAAATTTGATCCTAATTATCTCTCCCCCCCCCCACCCCACCCCTTTTTAGCTGTTGCTGGGCATTTACAAAATAGTCAATAATTTGTTTGGAGGGGGGAGTGGGAGGGGGAGAGGGAAGGAACTTCCACATACAGTACCGCTCGCGTATACGTTACCCGAAAAACGCGAAATAAACGCGCAAAAAATCGCATGCAATTGCGAATAAAAAAAATCGTGCGCGTCAAAAAATCGCACGTGCGCGCACGACTTTGAGACATCAGCCTCATTAGTATGTATGAGGTAGTCCTTTTGTTTTTCTATTGTTGGCGGTTTATTGTCTTGAAGAATAGGCTTCAATTCAAAAGCACTAAAATACTACACGGCTACCAATGACAAGCAAACTTGTTGTTTGCAATCGCCGTTCGAACCGACCTTCCCAATATGCTAGTATCAATGCGACTTCGTAATCGGAATATATAAATGATTTACCATTTTACAACGGAATTCATTTATTAAAATAGCTATTTCCCACTTGGTATATAGAAACATCCGTCGCAACGGCTTGGGAATTTGTTCAAAATAAACTTATTCCCGGTGTATTGTAATTCGGTAGAATCAGCTAAGGCGCCCGTTTATAACCAGTTGTCGCGTCCGGAATGCAAACCCATGCACGAATGCTTATTTCATAGCTTTTGTCATCGGTGAACATGCTTTTCTCAAAAACTGGTTCCTTCATCTCGCCATTTATACAAAAACTAATAAGTGCTACTCTCTTATTTTAATGGTGTTGTGTTATAGTATGATTACTTGTCACGACTGCGTCTTGCTCTAACTCGTATGCAATTTTTTTTTTTTTTATGAGAAACCAGATTCGCTTTTTATTTCGATATTTGTCGAATCATCGATCAATGTTCACCAAATTGCTCGAAAAAATGGAACAGAAAAATTAACTGCATGTAGTTCAAATTTGATTTAGACTCGCCAGCGCGTGTAATTTGGCAAAACATCAAGACAGCAATAATCGAACTTGTGTAGTTCAACACGGTAATCGGAGACTTTTGTAAAGTTAGTGGCTCCTAGAGGAGCCGTTTGTTTATTATGGAAGCTTTTAGTATCCCGACGCTCTTCCTTCACGTTGGACTACGGCAGGAATAACTTTCCGGAAGTGGCTAATTGCACGATTTACTAAAACTTGACCTTTCATCGTTGTAATATGATGCGCTCCGCAATCAAACAAAATATCACAAGCGATGCGAAATGAAACTGTCTACATTCCGGTGAGTAAACACTAAAGCGGGCGCCGATTGCAATGAATAAAACAGAACACCATCCACACTCTTAAAAAGTATATTTTCCTTCTGATCCTCACCGAAGATGATCGAGGTAGGTTTGAAGTTTCGAAGAAATCATAACCTGCGATGCAAACACCCAATTGTTTACATTCCGCGACGTAAACATCTCAGGGAGTGCTGATTGCAATGAATAGTTGAGAAGTATATTAGTGAGTATTTTTCCGTTACTTGCTCAGTGAAACTCGTGTTTGGATGCCTCAAGTAAGTGACATTTTCCTTCCCCAGCTGATTCATCAACAACTCAAATCAAGCAAATCTACTGCTACTGCTCGTTATGCGAAAAATTCGCGAAGCGACGCGACTTGCGCGAGTGTAACATGATAGCTTTTTTTCACTGTGTAAATTTTCCGTTGCCTTCTCGCCGCTTTTTCAAGCCTTGAAGACTTTTGTTTCATACAACAATGAAATACAAAAGAAACTTATAGCACTGAATAACAAAAACACGTGAACCGCGTATTTTTTCGACCGTGCGCGCAAAAAAATCGTATATACGGGTCTGACTACCCTGCGTCGGAGCGCATTAAATTTGTCTGCGCAGTTAACGTATACGCGAGCGGTACTGTAAGTTAAAAGAGATGAAGTACAAGATTTCTGTTTTGCTATGTTGAGCGGAGGTCAACTCCCCTTTCTAAGTCAATCACCTACAAAGGAGAGCATGGTGCCAACTACTTTTTCCTCTCATTGTAGCTAACCATTTAGCTGTCTACCAGCTCTTGCCGACTGCCTTATGACAAATAAAGTGTACACTGTACCACATACTTACATGAGTTGTAAATGTCACAGTTGCACTCCTCTTGACTGCACTGCACAGGACCTTTGAAACCATTCCAAATTGTGAATAGAACCTCTTCAGCCATGCATTCTTGTTGTAAGACTCAGGAATATCCCTGATTACCAATGTCTTCAGAAGGGAAATATCCACAGTTTGCAATTTATCTTCTGTAACTTTTTCCTTGTTTTCCTTTGCCAGCTGTTGCCCTTTTCCTGCATTTAAGGACTGACCAAAAATTCTTGTCTGTGGTTTAACTGTAGCAGCCACACCAAATGTATTTGATTTGGCTGGAGATGCTACTGCAAATGGAGGGTTTGAGACTGCAGTAGATTTAACCTGGAGAGATGGAGCAGCCAATGCTCCAAAAGTTAAAGAAGTTGAATCACTGATTTTCACTGTTTCACTTCCACTTTTGGTGCTAAAAACACTACTTGATGAGACTTCTGCTGAAGAAGAAGGTCCTAAGTTTTTAAAACCACTGAATGTTAAGTTACCAGATGATGGCTCCTTTTCAGAAGCAACAAGATTAGAAAGAATACTTGAGCTGGTGTTTGCTGATGATGAACCCAAAGCCAATGAATTGTTACTTTGAAAGCCTGAGCTGGAGACAGGGTTTGAGGTCTGTGATTGCCCAAACAAAGATGATGCTGGTTGAGAGCTTTGTACAAAAACATTTCTAGATGAGGTTGCAAAAGCATCTGCATTAGTTTGATTCATGCCAAATCCTGTTGCAAAACCACTACTAGCTGTAGATATGATGGAGGTACTAGCTTCCCCTGAAGACTGAACTGTAATTATGCAAAGAAAAAAAACATCAGTCTTGAAAAAATAATTTTTGTCAATTTTACATTTACATGAATGTTCAACACTTTACACCCTAACATCAGTAAATGTGTTTTCTCCACACTGCTCTCTATATATTTCATATATGTAGTTGATATATATGTTATATATATTGTATATATGTTATATATATTTATATATATTTATATACAAGGAGGATTTGTTTAACAATCAAGAGCTACTTTAGGTGGTAATCATTTCCTTCATTCATGCGAACCTAATGTTTGGTTCAAGGGTGATGTTGTTTGGAAGAATTAGGTTCTGGTAGCTCTTAGGGGTTAAAGGTTAATGCTATAAATGTACTGTAGACCAGTACATGAAGAACATTTGTGGTAGTCTCAACTCAAGGTTTCAATAAGAACCAGTTCCCAGTTTCATACACTGCACTACACAATGTGCATACATGTAGAAGATACATTTAGTTTAAATTCTAAATGGAGGTTAACCCTTTAACTCCCACAAGTGACCAAGACAGAATTTCTCCTTACAATATCAATACAATATCAACCAGATAAGAGACGAGAATAAAGAAAAATATAAATTTAGGGATAATTAGTTGATCCAATACTAAATTCTCTGAACTTAACATATAAGAATTGTATGGTTGACAGTAAGGAGAATTACAAATTTGGTCTGGGAGTTAAACAGCTAAATGACTCATTTTGGACTTGCATGCTACTGCACACATGCAGTATAGAAATGATACTCACTATCTGCCCGCACTCACAATTTTTTAATAATCTATAACCCAATGTAACATTTAACAAATTTTTTGGTTAATTTTGCTGGATGTCCATATATTTTTCTTTATTCTCATCACTTGTCTGTATGATATTGTATAGATATAGTACAGAGAAAGTCTGTCTTGGTCACTCATGGGAGTTAAAGGGTTAAGATCAAGAAAATCTGAAATTAAATGAATTGAAAGGGAATAAAAATAGAAGGCAACCTCATTGTTTAATTATGCTCATGTTTGATATACATAGTAAAATATTTTTATATTTTGGTACATTTTGTTGTGTTAGGTTGTAACCTTAACCCATTAACTCCTATGAGTGACCAAGACAGAACTTCTCCTTACAATATTAATACAATATCAAGCAGACAAGTGATGAGAATAAAGAAAAAATCTTAATTCGGGGATGATTAGTCAATCCATTACCAAATTCTCCAATCTAACATCACAAACTATATGGCAGACAGTAAGGAGAATTACTAAATGAGATCTTGGAAGTTAAAGGGTTAACTCTTGACACCCTAACATCAGGATGCATATTCTCCATACTGTTCTCTATACATTTCATAATAGATTGACAT
>NC_142670.1:18141449-18163949 GCF_964200805.1 Pocillopora damicornis
TCGTGATGAACACAGTTGTATACGATGTGAATCGAATGCGTATGCTACAATCCTTCTTCAGGTGATAAGGTCGAATGGATACGCCTGCAGTTGTGCTCTTTGACCGTGCGGAAAAACCATGCGGTCAGATGCTAGCGATCGAGACGTCGCGATCCAAAGCTACCCCATCGTGGAAAAAAAGATTTTAATTATATGCAAATTTATTATTTTCTTCCACTGCAAAACTTTGATCCACTTAGTCTCACATAGAGGATTCTCTGGTGTTGATCAAAAAGTAGTTATTTAATACGCAATGAAGAAAATACCTGCTGTGTCTGTTTTACTTTACTAAAAATTCATACTGCGACTTAATTTTGGCGGAGAGACCAGACGTCAAATAATTTGCATGACAGTATAATTTAGTGTAATCAACTAAAAAAATTAGCCAGAAGTTTGCGTTTAATTCAGCTGACAGAAACTCTACTCACACAACGGAAAAAACGATGATGACCTGAAGTTGCCAGTTACGGGGAACGGTCTTGGGTAAGTACAAAAGTTCTTTCTAAAAGATTAATTTTATTTAATATGTATCACAAGAAGACTATGAGAAGTTGAGCCTATGGCTTCATCTTGGATGGTTTTAAATTAGTTGGTTCTTTGTTATGCGGCTGACCACGGAGGCTTTCCTCAGGAGGCCAAGTCAAATTATTTCAAGGGATATTCTAAAGAAGCCAGTTTAGCAATGTATAATGAACTACAGACTTAAAGCCTGATTTAACTCACGGCTCTATCATAAAAAAGTGAAGCTCTCATACGCGATTTTTCTTTCAAAACATGATTCGCTGATGTCAGAACCTCCTTTTGTTAAATTATTCATACACTTTTGAGAGAAGTGTTGCACCTGCTAGTTTGATAATTTTGGACTATACACTAGCTCACACTTGACTTTACTCTTAAGCACGCTACGTTTTGTCACGAGCCATGATTTTTAGGTTCCATCAGTGATTGCACTTAAGAGTAAGAAAAGAAAAAAAAAAGCAAAAGATTTACGACAAAACTCTCAAGAAATGTGCTGCAAAAAAACCGCGCACTTTTGTCAAAGTGAAAATCGAATCCAAGTTTTTAGATTGCCCTATCTGTCTCACATTTTAATATGGAAATAGTAGTTCATAAAAATTACCAACCCTAATCACCCAAGTAATTACCAATACATCAGACTATGATCTTCATCGGTTTGGGCAAAATGCTTAAATAAGGAACAAAGATAAAGAATTGAATTCACGTAGTAAAATACCTATAGGACTTTTTGGCTAAATCAGGTCGAGCCGAACTGAATTCTCATTTTTCTGTCGATCATGCCCCAAGGATCTACCCACTCTCGGTCTCTAAATAATGACCTGGGTACCAAAATCTGCCCTCCTTTTCGGTCAAAAAGAAAACTTTCATAGCTGTATCATAGTGACAGATGAAAAGAAACGAGTTATGAAAGTCCGATTTTTTCCGTGATATTTTCTCAGAATATATAACTAAGAGTTTCGCTGCCGTTTATTTACATTTATTATAATTAACGACGATATCATGTTTTGACTTTCGGCTAAAATAGGTCTTGGAAAGTCCGCTGGTGGCATTAAAACTTTTGAGATAAAGCATCCTGTTACATAGTGACACCACTTGCGCATGTTCTGGCCCATATAAAGTTCCAATTTCAACGCAGGCTTAGTTTCAAAGTCATTTCTCTCCCAACGATCAGTTTTTCGATCTTGAAAAGGAAAAGAAGACTGCGATACTCATTTAGGCAGGTTCACAGCATAGTAGAAGTACCTTATGGTTTGTTATCATTATGATAAGATGAAGCAAAACCAACAATATCATTTTGGGAAATTTTTATCAGCGTTTTCAGGGGCGGCGAACTGTGTGCTATTTTAAAAGTAGAGCGTGAATGTTTGAATCAGAAGAAAGAGCTACTAATACATTAGGGAATGGGTCTTAAAGAATTCGGTTCCTTTGTTATTTAGATGTCTGTTTCCAGTTTGCGTGCGTTGGGACGACGACCGTTCTTTGTACTAAGTAAAAACTGTTTCTGCCCTTGAGGAATTGCATTTAAGAAGCTCTGACACTTCTATTTCCGTGTCTCATGGACCCGTGCCATATCTAATGCACGCCTTTTCACATCAAGCTTTAAATTTGTCGTAGGCATGTCATATCGCTTGTCGTGAGAGTGCGATATGTCATACCACTTGGAATAAAGCCAAATAATAAGTGGCTCTGCAGTTATCGTATTCCCTGGTGTTCTGTAGACGGCCACATATTTGTATCACTGTGCTTTCAAAATTTCAACTCTAATTAGGATGCTAATAAGCTTCACCGGCGCCCGCTGGTTTGATAATGTTGGACTGTAAAGATAAAAACTTCAGTTATCTCTTAAACTCGCTCCTTTCTGAGATCAGCCATGGTTTTTAGGTCTCAGCAGCGACCGCAGTGTAGAGCAAGAAAAAAAAATCTAAAACATAAAGGCAGAACTCTCAAGAAAAGTGATGGCAAAGAGTTGCCTCTTGTCAAAGTGAAATTTAGAGACATTAATTATTTGAGGTCTCACATTCTGATATAAAAATGAACATAGGAGGTCAATAACACTACTAGCGCATAAACAAGTATGAGGAATGAAGAGAGAGAGCAGCAATCATACTATTAAATGCTTTTATGTCGGGTTGGACGGGAAATTATTTAGCTTTCGTTCATGACGTAAGGACCAAAATGCGTTCAGCCTTAATGTCATCATCTAACGAAAAACACGTTCACAGTTCTGCACTATTCCTAACAAGAAAAATATTATAGCTGTGTCAAACGAACGATAATAAGAAGAGAGTTTAGAAAAGCCAAAGAATTCTGAAAAAATGCTTTTATTTTAAATGAAACAAAGAGTTTCGTTGCTATTTACTTACATTATGACAACGATGTCGTATTTTGAATTTCCAAGAAGACGGAAATTCTGCGGGGATCTCAGCCAGACTGTTTTCAAAGAAAGTCTGCAGGTGGTATTAAAAGAAGTTTCAAAAAGAGCATTGTGTTTCATAGTTTCATCATTTAAGCATGTTGGGGTCCGTAAAGTTCCTCTTTCAATATAAGTCAAGTTCAATTTAAAGTCAATTTGTTTCCAAAGACCTCTTTGTCGATTTTGAAAAGTGAAGGAAGACTGCGATATTCACTCAGTAAGTAGGATAGCATAGGAAAAGTACCTTATGGTTCTGTTATCATCATGATAGGACAGAGCTAAACCAAAGATATCATTTTGGGAAATTTTTAATACGCGTTGTCAGGGCAGAACTGTGTGCTATTTTAAAAGTATAGCGTGAATGCTTGGATCAGGAGAGAGAGTCTTAGAGGAGTATGTTACTTAGTATTTCGATGTCGGTTTTCTTTTTTTTTTTTTTGCATGCATCGGGACGACGACCGTTCGATGTACTTAGTACAAACTACTTCTGCCTTTGAGGAATTGCATTAAAAAAGCTTTGAAAACTTCGTATTGGAAGAAAATAAGTAAAACTTTTGATTAAGCCATAGACAAACGTGCAATGGGACTTTTATAGTACCCGTGTCTTATCGACTCTTGCCGTATCTAACGCTTGCTTTTTCACACCAAGCTTATTTGTCGCATGCATGACATATCCCTCGTCATGCGTGTTTGCGATATGTCATACTGCTTGGAAAACAGCTGAACAATAAGTGCCTCTGCAGTTATCGTATTTCCTGTTTTTCTGTGGATATCCTCATATTTGTGCTCTCAAACTTTATAATTTCATTTCAGGTGAGTTTATATAACTACAATGGGAGTCCAAGAGTTCTTTAGAGACAGCTGTCGTTCATGACTTAAGGACCAAAATGTGTTCGGCCTTAATGTCATGAACTACTTAAAAATACGTTTGCAGTTCTGCCCTATTCCTAACAAGAACAATATTATAGCTGTGTCATGACGAAAGATAACAAGGAACGAGTTTTGAAAAGCCAACGAATTTTGAAAAATGTTTCTATCAGATAAAGCCAAGAGTTTCGTTGTCATTTACTTGCATTATAACAGCGATATCATATTTTGAATTTCGAAGAAAAAGGAAATTCTGCGTGGATCTCAGCCAAAATTTTTACAAAGGAAGTCTGCAGGTGGCATTAAAAGAAGTTTAAAAAAGAGCATCAGGTTTCATAATTTTATCATTTAAGCATGTTGAGGTCTGTAAAGTTCTTCTTTCAATACTAGTTAAGTTCCATTTGAAGTCAATTTGTTTCCAAAGATCTCTTTATCGATTTTGAAAAGTGAAGGAGGACTGCGATACTCGCTCAGGCAAGTTCATAGCATAAGAGAAGTACCTTATGGATCTGTTATCATCATGATAGGACAGAGCTAAACTAACGAAATCATTTTGGGAAATTTTCATAAACTTTATCATGGGCGGCGAACTGTGTGCTATTTTTAAAGACTAGCGTGAATGTTTAGATCGGAAGAAAGAGCTGCTAAGACATTAGGGAATGAGTCTTAAAGGAGTCTGATACTTTATATTTAGTTGTCTGTGTTTTTTCTTTTTTTGCATGCATGCATAGGGACGACGACCGCTCGCCGTACTTAGTTAAAACTGTTTCTGCCAGTAAGGGATTGCATTTAAAAAGCATTGACAACTTCTTATTAGAAAAAAATAAGTAAAACTTTTGATTAAGCCATAGACGAACGCGTAATGGGACTGTTTTAGTATCCGTGTCCTATCGACTCGTGCCATACCTAACTCGTGCCTTTTCACATCAAGCCTCAAATTTGTAGCATCCATGACATACCCCTAGTCATGTGTGTGTGCGATATGTCATACTGCTTGGAAAACAGCCAAACAATAAGTGCCTCTGCAGGTACCGTATACTACGTATTCCCTGTTTTTCTGTGGACGGCCACATATTTGTATATCACTGTGCTCTCAAACTTCATGATTTCATCTCAGGTGAGATTATATAACCACAATGGGAGTCCAAGAGTTCTTTCATTTACCAGTTCTCCTCTTCATGTTGGTATCGTTTCACTCAGTTGTTACTCAGTACCACCTTGATACACGTGAAGTCTCCATCTTTGGTAAGATGATTCAAAAACACATTTTTAAAACAATCATTGGAGCAGCATTCGGTGATGTGTGTTTGCGGGAATGTTATCGTGATGTCAGATGCCAAAGCTTAAACTATGTGTTCACCCAAGACAAATGTGAGCTGAGTAACCGCACAAAGGAGGCCAGACCTGAAGATTTTGTACCCAGCTCTGAGAGATATTACTTCAGACGAGATACGAAGAGAGGTGAGCGTTAAGGCAAAATGATTTGGCCAACTGTCCTAAATGGAAAGACATAGTGTCTCTTTTACTCTTTTTGTTTTCTAGCTATTCTCGGTGCCATTCCAGAACTGCCTGCAGACTCGTGTAAGGAAATCAAGGCGAGTGAAGGTGGAAAAGCGGTCAGCGGCAAATACTGGTTGAATTTCATCATACTTGACACTCCTGTGTTGGCTCATTGTGACATGAAAACAGAAGGTAGAGTAAGACAGTAAAGCAGAAGCCTTTGTTAGCCTTTGTGCTAGGTATAATCGATCGTTAGTCTGGTCGTCTGGGTGAGAGTTGTCCGAAGAAAGACTGTAACTATGTTGAAGAAAGGTTGGAATTTTCCCAAAACGTCATAAACTTTTTCCCTCATTTATTTTTATATCACTCTTCAGCACTTCCACACTTGAGGTGACTAGTTTCGAACCAGCAAGGAACTTCTTTATATGCCTGACCTCGTGCCCAGGTCCTACCGTGTAACTAGAACTGAAATTGGCCGTTAGAGGCCTGGTTACGAAACTAGTATCAGCCCTCTTATAAAGGTATCAGTAGGCGGGTTATCAAAAACATCATACATAGAGCAAAAAAAAAAACAACTAAGGTTACCTAAGTTCTTGAGATGTCAGGTTCAAAATGCACTCCGAGAGATGTCTGATTCCTCTAAAATAACTATCTGCCAAAGCGGCGTCCTTATTTCCCAAGTTGAAATCAGAGTGAACTAACATAAGATTCGCGATAAGAAAACTGAAATTAAAGGAATATTCATGTTAGCAAATCAAAATAAGAGATATAAAAAGAACATAAAAACAAAAATAATAAGTTTCCGAATAAAAGTGCTTCAGGATCAATGAATATTTTAGCTTTAAAAGAGTTTTTTTCATTCTTTAACAGATGCTGACGAATGCACTACCTCCATTCGTATTTGTAATGAGAACGCCGACTGCAAAAACACTCTGGGATCGTATAGTTGTTCTTGCAAAATTGGTTTTTCTGGAGATGGACATACTTGCAAAGGTAGAAGAGGTTTTACGTGTGAGCTTCCATATTTACACCACAAATGCTCAATTACAAGTCAAATTTGGCCTTTCGTCAAGCAAGTTTCGACATCCATGGGCCAATTTATCATCCGTCGGATTCATAGCAAATATGAAAATCCGGCAAGTCTCTCACTGTTCCTTTCTCATTTATTATCTGTATCAACCTGCCAATTTATATCAACAGATGTTGATGAGTGTGCCAGCAGCGAGCACGACTGCCATGATTTGGCTTTATGTACCAATACTGTGGGGTCCTTCACCTGCTCATGTCGCCATCCGTACGTAGGGGATGGAAGATCTTGCAACTTTGCGAGCCCGTCAGGTTAGTGCCTCAGGTCTTCTAAATCTGAATTTCGTATCTTATTTCTTGGTGTAAAATCCTACAGCTGTTCCTGTTACTATCTTCTGAAGCAGGAGCTCGCCGTCGGGTAGTTATAAATAATCATACAGAAGGTGATCAAGCAACTTGCACAAAATAGAACCAATTTTACGTGGAAATTTTTGATCCAGCTGGCTGTGCAAGTGAAGTGAGCTGAAGCGAATCGTGTGTTCTTCTGTTGAAGAGGTTTCCCACTTTGATCCCAGAGGAAACAAAACTTATAACAGTAAGGATTACTGCACAATGAAATAACTCAGAGGGAGTACATTGGCGGCTCCGATCTGTATCGTAATGGTTAGGCCACATTGTAGAGCTCCGACTACTGTGCGGGAGATGAAGGGTTCAAGCACCAGACCTTACTTATACTTAGGGTCTTAAAATAACTGAGAATGTGTGTATGATATGTGAAAATGTTTGGACATTCTTCTCTTCTCGGATAAACACAATAAACCCTAGTTCACGTCTCCTTCATCTTTTCTGTACTGGTTAGTAAGGAACGTTAAAGAGAGCCCTCGCACTTCTCGAAAAGGGGAGGGAAAGTTGCTCCCAGTGTTGTGGTCTGGCCGTGTTATCGTTTATACAGGTCCCCATTTCAACCAGCTTTAAGCTGAACGGGGTCAGCCTGTCTAGGTAAATAAATTGCATTTGAAGGTTTATTTCTCTGTTTTTGAATTTCTTAAATCATTTCTTCTTTGCCCATTTTAGAATGTCAAAACTATCAAAGTCTGACGGGAGCAGACAGAAGGATAAATTACACCAATCAAAACACGGTTTGTGACGGCGGACTCAAGGGTTGGTACCGTCTGGAAGGAGCAGCAGGTACAAGAATGCCTACTTCATGTCCACCTAAAAACCAATGTAACACTCACGCTTCCGGATGGCTAAATAGTACACATCCTACAGTAGATGATGGTCAGGTAAACGGGACAGTTTGCTTCCACTGGGTGTCAGACTGTTGCCACTGGTCAAGTTCCGTCAAAGTGATAAATTGCGGCGGTTACTATGTTTACTACATAACTGGCACACCCGCATGTTACCTCCGTTACTGCAGCACAGACTAAATCGATGCTGATTCAGAAAATTATAACTAGCTTTCAAGAGTCCTCCCGTTAAAAATGCTTACACTCTACTGTATTTTTGCTTTAGTGCTTATCTCAGAAAGTAAGCGAGCTAAGATTGGTAATAATTGCCCTCGATCATCTGGAAAAAAATTATATCTCACCTTTTATGTGTTCTAGAAGTTGGAAACGTTAGCGATAAAGAAGTTTCAGGCCTTTGTGAGATATTCCAAAGTGAATGACACATTTAGTTTTCTGCCCTTAAGCTCCAAGATTTCAGGGGGATTCAATAATTAACTTGAGGTTATTGGAATCTGATTTTGATTTTAATAAGAGGGCAAGGTTTGCTTTGTATTAAAACGAGTATCAGAAGGCAAACACTTACTAGTATGGCTTAGTGTACATGCATAATGTAAAACTTTCTTGAATAACGTTGTGATGGTCCATTTTAGCACCAAGCGGCTGAACCACAAAATTCACCAATTGTTTTAGAATTAGCAGGAGAAAATCTCGAAATAATTATAGGTTATGTCTACCAAATGCAGACTGTCTACCGATTGGTGGTCTTTCGCTTTTAGAGGTGCCGAAACCTATGACGGCTTTCCCCGCAACATTAAGATTATTAAGAATGTGAATACCTCAGAGTTTGGTGATTAAGTACCTCACCATTTGATGTCAGGGGCGCTTATTATGCTTGCTCGAGTTTTAGTTGTTACATTCTCGTAGCGTAGGTGATTATCTTATTTATATTAATTTTTACGCTTTTAAGCGGCATTTTCTTTGTTAATGTTTTATTTAATTTTTTTAAATTCATAGTAATCATGGTAAAGGGCTCCCACTGAAATATAAATCCAAGCAATGAAACTCATGCTTTCTAATTGAGTGGTTTTGTTATGGTATGCTTCTGCAACGAAGGGTCTTGCAGATCACAGGTACCGTTTACTGTTTGAAGTACACAATTAAAATACTTGACAAATGCATCATATGGAGCTTAGTTTTTAAGTCACTTAAAAAAAAATAAAAATAAAAATGGGCCAAACTAACCTTACCTTGCTTTTTTTTTCCTTTTTTTCATTTTTCTTCGCTTAGAATGACGTGTAACTGAAATCAGGAGATGTTTGGGCGGCTAAAATTTGAGAGCGCCAAAAAGATATTGCGAGTCATTATGGTGACATGACATGTTAAAATTGGCTATTCACACCTTGGCGGACAAGAGAATTCAGTTTTGAAATACAGTCGAACCTGTCTCAAGCGGCACTGCATTTTCCCTTTAACTCCCGTGAGTGACCAGAGCAGAATTTCTCCATACTATATCTATACCAAACTATCCAGACAAGTGGTAAGAATGGAAAAAATATCAAATATGGAATTACTAAATGATCCGATACCAAATTCTCCAAACTTACACAATGAGAATCGTTTGGCAGACAGTAAGGAGAATTATTAATGAGATATTGGGAGTTAAAGGATTATGCAGTCATCTTGTATTAAGGTTAGAGAATTCTGCGCAGGCGCCAAAATGGCAGCCACGAATCTTTTTCGTTCTGCACTTTTGTGCTTGTTTTTAGTATCTTATACTGGTATTTTACCAGTTAATCAGCTGCAAGACTTGCCACTACAAGACCAAATCGAATATCCCTATCAGATATCTCAAGTATTAACGTCTGTCAACATTAGCGGTTCAACCGGTTTCCATCGAACAGGCCGTGCAATTTGCGTTTGGAGAAAACATGGCTTTGTTTCCCTCAGCATTCCCGGACACGATCCTCCGATTGAAATAACTAAGTATATGGATGTTGCAACCAACCCGGGCCCAAGCTCTTCCTTACATAAACGAAACTGGCAAACAGATGGAACCATAAATCATCCTCCAAGTTTTAAAATTCGCGGGAATTCAGTTTGTCTTTCCAATTTGCATACTAACGACTGCACGAGACTCTGTTATTCACGCCAAGATCTTCTCAATATTCGCCGTACCATCTCAATACCGCCACCTTCTAATGCTCTAGGCTCGTTAAAACTTGCTGGAATTCTGAGATATCGTGGAAAGAGAGCAGGAAAGCACCGAATACCAGTAATTATATCCAATCAATCGCTGAAAACACGACACTTGCAAAGAAGTTATCAACGGGCACCGGGAAGAAACATCAATAATTTGATTACAATTCCAACAAAGAATGGCAAAATGCAAAAGCAAAACACCAGCCATTTCGTACCAACCATTATGTTAGCGAATACTATGTCACTGGTTCCTGAGCTGAGTGAAGTTGAAGAACTAATCTTAAGGGAAAAAATTCAGGTCTGCTGCATTACAGAAACCTGGCTGAAAGACCACATCAGCGACACAGTTGTAAACATTGAAGGATATAACATCACACGGAATGACCGATCATCTCACGAGCATGGAGGAGTCTGTGCATATGTTAAGGAGGACGTCAAATATGAAATTCCCGAGAAGTTACGTTGCTGTAACGACCATGAAATAATCTGGCTCAAATTAGATCCATCACGCTCTCCCCGCGGTTTTTCTTGCATCTTGCTGGCCGTCGTTTACTACCCAGGCCGTAACAGTCCAGCAGAATCCGACAGTCAGAATTTGCTCAACCATCTATTTGACAGTTTGAAATCAGCCGAATCTTTGTATCCAAATTGTGGAATTATTGTCACTGGCGATTTTAACCGTCTTGATATTTGCCATTTGCGGAACCATTTAAAATTAAAGCAGCTTGTTAAATTCCCCACAAGAGGCCAGGCCACGCTTGATCTAATACTAACAAACATGGGCAATCATTTCTCAACGCCCGAGAGCTTTCCCCCCTTTGGTCTGTCAGACCATAGCACAGTCATCGTAAAGCCGAAGGAAAGGATACTGAACCAACATACCAGGAAAAAGATCAATATCAGGGATATGAGAGAAAGCAAGAAGACAAGTCTCGGCCGCTATCTCAGCAATGTCGACTGGTCATGCATCAATATGCAAAGCTCCTGTGAGGGAAAACTCCGCAATTTCAACGAACTGATAACAAACGGCATAAATAACATCATGCCAGAAAGGTCGATTAAAGTTTACCCGAAGGACGCCCCTTGGATGACAATAAAACTCGAGGAGTTGATTCGTTTGCGTCAAAATGCATTTCATTCCAACAAGAAGGGTCCAGTTTTCAGATTCTACCGCAATGCTGTCAATAGAGAAAGGAAACTATGCAAAGCAGCCTACTATACTTCAATACAATACAATACAATATTTATTTGCCATATACGACATTTACACATGGAAAAAAAAATGAAGAAAATTGATGACAGAAAATAAATGGCGAGAAAACCTGAAAGAAACCACGAGGCTTATAACAAGTCAGGCTTTCTCACTTAAAATAACTAATCTTATATTAGAATTACAATATGGACTTATGGTAATTAACTTTGACCGCGCACACGTACACACACACACACGCACACACATATTAAGTAAGTTAGTTAAGAATTACTGCCTTACAGAAGCTAATACTTAGAGAGAAGAAATTCCTTAAGCTTTCTTTTAAAAGAAGCGGAGGAGGGAGAACTAGTTATGTCAGAATTTAACGAATTATAAAAGTTTGGACCTTGAAAGTAAATTGAAAACTTCCTGGTGTTCGTTCTGCACAGTGGCAAACGGAAGGACTGAGCATTCCTAGTATTATAACTGTGGATTTGACTATTCAGTAAAAAAAAGTTATTGAATTTGGAAGGGAGTGTAGAGTTCTCGAATGAAAACATAAAAGTACCTAATTGAAACGAATGGATATCATGAAATTTTAAGAGTTTAAGTTCCTTTAAAATAGGGCCAGTATGGGCAATGTATGTAGAATTGCTTACTATTCTTAACGCACGTTTCTGTAAGGTTACAATTCTTTGAAGGTTTGACTTATAGGTACCAGCCCAAGCTAAATTGCAATAATACAAATATGGAAGGATCATAGAATTGTATAAAGTACGAAGGGAGTGAGTAGAGAGAAAAAACCTAGATTTATGAATAATACCTATAGATTTGGATAATTTATTTGCTGTTAAGGATATATGCGATTTCCAGGTCAAATTGTCATCTAATAAAACACCCAAAAACATGGTCTCAGAAACACGAAGAATGGGTTGCTCATTTATGAAAACTTGAAATACAAAGGATTGCTTCTTTTGCCAAGGCTTGAATACCATAAAATTAGTCTTGGCTAAATTCAAGGAGAGCCGGTTTGCTGCAAACCAGGTTGACAATTTGTTTAATTCTCTATTTAATGTGTTAATTAGGTAAACAGGGTCATTATGGGAGATAAATAAGTTTGTATCATCAGCAAACAAGATTGCATCAAGCAGGGAAGCATTGTTCAAATCATTAACATACAGGATAAAAAATAAGGGACCAAGAATAGAACCTTGAGGCACCCCACAGGGAATCTCCTGTGGGGCAGATCTAACGTTATTAAATTCGACAAATTGTGTCCTCTCAGAAAGATAACTTTTGACCCATTCTAGTGCCAGACCACGGATCCCATAATGATTGAGTTTGTCAAAAAGAATGTCGTGATTTACCGTATCGAATGCTTTCGAAAGATCTAGGAATACTCCAATGGCATGTTCTTTTCTATCAAATGCAGAAGAAATTTTGTTACACAAATCGATAAGCGCAAGGCTAGGAGAGCGATTTTTTCTAAAGCCATATTGATTATCACATAAGACATCGGAGTCATTGAGATAATTCATAATACGGTTGTAAATTATTCGTTCCAAAAACTTTGAAAAGCACGGTAGAACAGAAATAGGTCTGTAGTTGCTGAAGAGAGCTTTGTCACCTGATTTAAACATAGGTATGACACGAGCAATTTTCAAATCATCCGGAACGATACCATGAGTAATGGAGAGATTTACAATGTGTGTTAATGGAGAGGAAACGCTGCATATAGATCGCTTTATGATAGACATAGGGATATTGTCATACCCAGCTGATTTTCCCGCCGGAAACGTAAATGCGATATCTATAATCTCCTCCTGAGTTGCTAAATTTAGGAACATTGACTGAGGGAAATGACCAGGAAGAAAATTCTTATACGAGGTCGTAGATTGAATTCGTTTAGCGAGGTTTGGTCCAATATTGCTGAAGTAATGACAAAATCGATTTGCAATCTCCATTGGGTCAGAAATATCTTGATCATCAACCTTAAACACAGAGTTGGGTTTAGGTCTCAATTTCTTGCTGTTTAGTACCTCATTTAGCAGACGCCAAGTGGCTCTTATATTGGATTTTGACTCGCTTAGCCTCTTATCATAATATAAACGTTTCGCGATTCGTAGGGAGTGATTCAGTTTGTTCTTATATGTTTTATATTTCGCTTCGTTCCAGAGAGAGGGGTTTGAAATATACTGCTTGTATAGTTTGTTTTTCTGCTTGACAGATTTAATTAAGCCCTGGGATATCCACGGTTTCCTAAAGTGAAGGCGACGCTTCAGTTTCTTCAAAGGAAAATGTGTTTCGTAAGCTTTAGTGTATCGCTCAAGAAATTTGCTGTAGCAGATTTTAGGATCATCATACCCGTCTATATTGAGCCAATCAATACAATCTAATTCCTCTAGGAAGTTAGAAATGTTTAGCTCGCTTTTGTCACGGACAAATATGTTCTCTTGGTGTTCGCGGGTACACTTATGATCGAAGCAAATGGAAAAGATAGGCAGATGGTCCGAAATATCCGTTATTAATAGTCCAGACTTCAAATAACTGTGCTCGACATGGTTAGAAAAAATGTTGTCAATCAGAGTTGCAGTGTGAGAAGTAATTCGGGAAGGTAACGTGATTAACGGAAAAAACAGGTGAGAATAAAGGCCATCTAGGAATTCCCCGGTGGCGTTGTGGTTTTGATTTTTTAGCAGATTCAAATTAAAATCTCCCATTATATAGCATATCTTGTTGTCCCGAGATATTTTCCCTAATATTTCGTTCATTCTGGTCACGAAATCATTTACATTTTGATTTGGAGGGCGATAAATTATACCAACAATGATATTTTTCTCATGGGGTCGAATGATCTCAATGAACAATGCTTCCATCACCTCAGCTTCATCAGCATAAATATCGGTGCGAATTCTAAAATCAAGATTGTCTGATACATACAAGCCAACACCTCCACCCGATTTAACAGGGCGATTTTCGTAAACAAAGTTATAACCATCAATTTCGACTCCAACTGGTGAATCCATTAACCAGGTTTCAGTTATCCCAACAACGGAGAATTTTATATCTAGAGAGGTTAGAAGGGTCGATAGTTCATCAACCTTTTTTTGAAGGCTTCGAATATTTAAATGGAACAATGAAAGATGATTCGATTGTTCACGACTAATCATGATTTCTTTTTGAAGAGTATCGTTAAATTTATCTTCTACATAATAAGAACACCCGCCGTCAATATTAAAATGTATGTCAGGGTCTAGATCATCCGAACGAATTAAGAACCGCTCAAAATCGGAACTCAAAGGATTGATAAATAAGTTAGATGGTCTCTCGGGATCGAAATGAACAGGTCCATTTCTGAATTCATAAATCACCGCAGCAAAGTCACTGTCATCTAAGTGACTAAACGGTAAATTAGTACGCGACATTATCGTTATTTAGTAAATAAACTTAGCTGGGCTCTGCACTACGTCTTTCCTTTATAACAAGTCTGTCCAACACGAAGTATGCCGTCTTCCCGGCTCTCTTTGCCGCATTCAGCTCATCAACCTGCCTTTTCCGCTTTTCGATGGTCTCATTTGCGAGATCTTCATTCACAAATATACCAGACGGTTTTATCCTTCGGGCGGCTCTAAGAATATCATCCTTCTGCCTCCAGTCGCGCAGACGACACACAATGGTTCTTGGGCGTGTGTTGATACCATCAGCAGCACCTGATCTTGGTCTTGCTCCGGTGCGATGCGCTCGCTCGATCATCGGCTCAAAGCTCAGGTTTAGTTTCTCCTGTAGTACTTCCTTCACCTTTGTTTCAGTATTCAGCCAGGTCTCGTTGTGTTGTTCGGGAATTCTATCGATGCGGACATTGTTTCTACGGCTTTGGTTCTCAAGGTATACCAATTTTTCTTCTTGTTTATGTAACCCTGTTTGGATGTCATCAAGTTCTTCTTCCATTTCGTCTATGGCGTCTGCAGCTTCCTTCAAGTCGTCAATATCTTGTTGTGAATATTCTAGGCTCGCTTTTAGTTCCGCGACAGATTTGACAACCTTGTCGATTCTTGTATTTACAGAAGACAGAACCGACTCAAACATGTTCTTAAACATCCGTTCCTGCATCTGGAGCATCTCCCTCAGAGTCGCTAGAGAAACGAACTCGGTGCTCGAAGCGTTTGTGTCTTTTCCAGTGTTAGAATCTTTTCCAGTAGAATTCATAGAGGTTTTAGCATTCCGCGTCAGCATGTTAAATGGATCACTTGACAGTGAGGCAATATATAGTAAAGACAAAAACTTACAACAAGTCATGAGTAAACGAAGAAAGGTAATAGATAACGCAGGTCAAGACGCCGTGGCCGGCGGCCATATTGCATTAATTGATTCTATTCAAAAGTGCAAGATCTCAAAGGTGTGAATCCCCGTCAGTGGTGGAAAGAGATAAATAAACTGAGTGGATCCAAAAAACAAAACCCCAATTTACTGTCCTCCCTCGATGTACAGCAATTCACCAACATGTCCCCCCAAGAAATCGCCAGTGCAATAAATGAAGCACTTCTAGAATCGCTCCAGTCTTATCTGGCTATCAACTGTGAGAACAGGTCTGTTCTCCTTCCTACAGGAGAAGGCGCCGAATTCCCTAAAATATCAACACATCGAGTGTACATTAATCTGAAACGCCTCAACAAACACAAAGCTCCTGGCCCGGACGGCATACCTAATTGGGTTCTAAAGGAATACGCCGAAATTTTAGCACAGCCCATAACGGACATTTTGAACACTTCCTACAAAGAACAAAAATTGCCGTCAGTTTGGAAATTGGCGAATATAACACCCCTCCCAAAGGTAAAACAAGTGACTGATCCCAAGAAGGAGCTAAGGCCAACTTCACTTACACCTGCGTTATCAAAACTTGCTGAGGATTTTATATTTTCTGACTTCATCAAACCGGCCGTGGAAAAAGTAGCGGACCCAAATCAGTTCGGAACGGTATCTGGATCATCCACTGTACTGGCACTCATAAGCATGATACACAATTGGCTTGAAGCAACAGACGGAAACGGAGCGTCAGTTCGGGTCCTTCTTTTTGATTACCGAAAGGCCTTTGACCTAATAGATCAGCCCATCCTAATATCAAAACTGAATCAACTGGACATTCCGAAGAGCGTTATTAACTGGATAGTTGACTTCCTTTCAAATAGGTCTCAGAGAGTTAAACTTGGCAATGACTGTTTCTCTGAGTGGAGCAAAGTGCCTGCCGGAGTACCACAGGGAACCAAACTGGGCCCCTGGCTTTTCCTTTTAATGATAAACGATTTGTCAGTTTCGCTCGACAATTTTAATCTGTGGAAATACGTTGACGATACGACGGTATCAGAAACCGTCCCGAAAGGAAAGATTAGTCACGCGCAAAGTGCAGTTGACCAAGTACAGTCCTGGTCTGAGGAAAATCTATTTCAATTGAATTGCGCAAAAACCAAAGAACTGTTGATCAGCTTTAGCCCTCAATACCCCCAATTTCCAAAAACCAACGTGGACGGGGAACTAATTGAATCTGTGCAGTGTGTTAAACTTCTTGGACTCAATATTAATTCAACTCTAACTTGGAACAACCATATTACAGAAATAAAAAAGAAATCCAACTCAAAACACTATTTTTTGATTCAACTTAAGCGGGCTAAAGTACCTACAATCGATCTTGTAGCAATCTATTGCGCAACCATCAGGTCCTGCCTAGACTACGCCTGCCCAGTGTTCCACCATGCACTTCCGAAATATCTACAAGTCGATCTGGAGAGAGTGCAGAAAAGAGCCCTCGCATGCATCTTCCCAGGAGCATCATACAAAGAAGCCCTCGATCAAGCAAACATCCCAAGCTTGAGAACCCACCAAGAACAGTTGACATTGGCACTTTTCCGATCAGTTTTAGAAAACAAAAACAACAAAATTCATTCTTTAACCCCAAAAAGTTATCAGGCTAATTACAATTTTAGGAAACAGAGGAATTTCAATCTTAATCGTTGTAAGACCGACAGAGCGGCAACAAGTTTCATAAATATGTGTTGCAGAAACAGTTTGTACAATTAATTAATGTGAAGTTACGCAATTCAGTTTTATCAGCAATGTAATTTTAATAAAACACAGTCTATCTGTCTATCTTACTTCTCACCTTCAGAGGCCGAAAAAATCGATTTTTATTTTATTTGACCAAACTGAACTCAAACATTCAACGTAACGTTTCCATTAAAAAATTTATGAAATCTTTAAAAGCACCTGAGTAATTTGGAAAAACTTATTTTCAAAGAAAAGTTAATAAACCAGGAAGGTGTCATAATCTCAGACCAAGGCCGGTCCCCTGGGGGAATTTTCGCGGCAACCGCTCTAAATGGGGCTGGTTTTTTTGTTTTTTTTTCATATTTTGTTTACCTTGCGCACTTTACAAAATTCACTCGTGGAAGCTCTTTGCTCATGGAAAAGTTGTTTGCTCGTAGAAAAAGCAAAAGCAGAAGAAAGGTTTTGGTAAAAAAAAAAAAAAAAAAAAAAGGAAAAAAAAGGAAAACAGGTCCAAAGAAGAAAGAAGGAGAACCATTCTGGTCAAGACAAGAAAAATTCCTTTATGAAAGCGACTAGTATTGGCGGAGCTTCACGCTGGCGCCCAGATTTCGGACAAAGAAGTCGCCTCAAATTATAATTTGAAAGTTTTCTGTCGATTCGTTGTCTTGCTCCTCAGCACATTTTGCGGTTTTCCATTTTTGCCGCGGGTTTTGCCTTTGCCTTTTCTTAACTTTGCCCATTATTGAGCCGCCCTCCTCAACGCTCCAATGAGCGATCGAGATAAAAAAAAAAGAGTGTTTTCCATGGGTTACTTTTGCCGGGAAATCTTTATCCTTCGTTATTGACGCCAGGATCAATGAAATTTACGCCTATCGGCTCACCGGCGTAATCATGATTCCACACTGGATTGGATGTTGTGAGAAAGTGAGAAAGTTTTTAACTCACGAGTCTTCTGTTACAACGAAATGCAGAGTCTGTTCCCAATGTAATGAAATTACGAAAGAAGAGAGAGGAAACAAAATTATACAGCATTTAAACTCTACGTACAATAGCGCCCTGTCCCTTTTGCACCAGACTCCTAACGGTAACATATTCATTAAAAAAATGACTATGAAACATACTGTAAAGAATCTGTTGCAATGTTTTTGGCATTTAAATTTGGTATTTTATGAAACGTGTACCTATGAACCTATATGTGCTATGTCTGAAACCATTCGGCAGCAAAACAAAGCTGGTACCCAAAATTTCTTTCTTCGAAAAAAAAGTTCCAAATATTTATTGCGAACAGGCTTTAGATAGACTCATTTTTTTTAAAGGAAAAGAACAATTTACAATCAGATTACTGGTTCCTGCTGCAAAATACTCCAAATTTAGTGTTTTCCAGGCGTTCGGTTTGTAAAACCAAGCGCTATATTAGTTAACGGCGCGATAGCAGTAGAGAGGTTTCCAGTCCACCGCTACTCTCGCGCCGTTCACTTTGGTTTATTCCGTCCGTTTTACTTGACGAACACTTGGTACAAACTACTCCAAGAAACGAGTAGGGCCCACAAAATTAGTGTAAAATTTTTCTCATGCAAATCATGAATTTACCAATATTTCAGTTACAATAGAAAATTCCTTAGGATCTATCTTTTCACGGTTATGAAACGTTGAAAAAGCAGAAAAAAAAAAAAAAATAACGATAACAGCTATAGGGAAACTCAAATAACGCCCCAATTCCACTGGGTTGAGAAAAAGGTTATTTCATGTTACCCTATGCATCTTTAAAAAATAGTTCGTACATTTGCATAGTGATTTTCTTACGCTTCGTCTCACCAGTTGTGATTGAAAAAAGCTTCGAAATAGAATAATAATGGGCCACTAGCGTTCGAAATTTAATAATGTTGCGATGGTAATAGCTTCCAAAATTGCCACATGTACTTCCCTTGTCGAAAACTTGAAGAAGCTGCACCACGCTTCCTTAGAAGTCACGGTTTATTCACTTGATCGATTCTATTACAACACTTCGATTAACTCCCACTCAAAGCTACCAGTTTATTCGAAAAGAACACACACAAAATGTCCCGTCGTAAGCACGTGGAACAATGCCATATATGGGGCGATAAAACACGTGCCGCATACATGATTGTTTGGATATGTATAGATAAACGAAATCATTTATAGGTGTCAATCAAATTACGACTAATTAACGTAACGAACAGCTTCCAACATCCTGACTAAAAAGTAAAGGATGAGTAATCATGAGGTTATACGCTGCAGAATGAAGGTACGTTCGAGTTTTGCTTGAACCCTGAAGCCGACCCCTAGTATGACAAACATCTAATTTCTCCATAGAATATCACCCCACAATCATAAATTACGGTCACAAAAATAAAGGGCATGATCACCAACTCATGAAACTCTGGATTATTAAAAAATTCTCATTGTGGGCATCTGAGCAAATGTATAAAGAACTGTATGGACAATATCCATACCAATGTTAGAGTCTAAAAGATTAACCCTTTAACTCCCAGATCAAATTCTCCTTACTGTCATCCATACAATTCCTATAATGTTAGTTCAGAGAATTTAATATTGGATTAACTAATTATCCCCAAATTGATATTTTTCTTTCTCTATGCGTAGAACTAGAGACTTCAGAAGCAAATGTAAGTAAGTAAACGGTAACCTTGGGTACAGACAGTTATTCCAACATAACAAATGTCGAAATTCCGAAAGGGCTGGGTAACTGTGAATAGCTGTAAACTTTGAAAATGACTCTGAAAATGATTTTAAGACGAATAGGTCACTGTTCGTTTCTTTAAATTCCTTTCGGTCTGGCCGGAGCGGAATTATTGATGATAATAATAGTGGTATGCATGTAAATTCATATTTTCTTTTTTAAAATGATGTATAATTTAAGTTTCGAACTATACTAAAAAACTAATGCCTTGTGACAAAATAAACAGAAATATTGGAGTAACATTGATGTCTAAACGTCTTTTTTGTATGTTACAGAACAGCTCAACAGCTCTCCGGTCTACCTGTTGAAGAGTTCGCAGAAAGCCTTGGACGTCTTACAATCACTGATGACACCTTTCTGTCACCAGACACAATAAGCTCAGCTTCCAATCAGAGTGACGAGCCCACACCTGTGATCTTACCTAAGCCGCGCGAAAAGCTGAGTGAGTTCCTGGTAGCATGCAAACTTGAACCGCTTGGAAAGCCAGGGCTTTCTTGGAGTGATTCCTCTGAGCGAACAAGACAACGTCAGACAAGGAGAGATACCAATACTTCATGGCTAATCTTCATCGATCACAGTCTGGCCGAGGCGCTTAAGTTCCACATCAGCCTACCACACGAATACGAGTAGACTTGAGGCAGCTTGGCCACTTTCTTGGTTTCATCACGAGCCCGCATCTTGTTCAGGACCTTCCATTTGGGCAAAAACATCTCAAGCTTTCGTCTGGTGAGGTTATTCAAGTACCTAACGCAATCCGTATGATGATACCCGAGCGAGTGGTACAACAGTACACTCAGTACTGTTTGGAGACCAACTTCAAACCATTCAGGGAAACTACTATGAGACGAGTACTCTCTGAGTGCAGTACCTCTGTAAGAAAATCACTGCAGGGCTTAGATTATTTTGCAGCTGAAGGTGCTCGCGCATTTGATGATCTCGTGGTCCTCATACGCCAAATAGGGGAAAGGTTCCGGAAAGGAGTGGGAGACTACAGTTGTGCAAGCTCTTATGACAAGCAAGCAGTATTTGAAGGGGGACTATAAGGTAATGTGAATTCTAACGCCAGAAAGACAGCTTGAATAAAACTAAAAATAAGGACTTATTTTACCTCGTCAACAAAATCATTCCGTAAAAAAATATATATTTTGTACTCTTTTTCTTCTCTAAATGGTGCACGTGTAACTAGCTTACATAAATTCTCGAGATTAACAATGCCCGCACGAGGATAGTGGTCTTTTCTAAGGTTAAGGTTAAAAGTTATTCGCCCCCTTACGTTAATAATATTTGTTAGAGTAAAAAATCATTTGATTAAATATTATATTGAAGTATAAGCACAGACAAACAGTAATCTCAACTTTGTTTTGTCAATAGGTTCATGTCACTAGCCTCTCTAACGTAGCAGACCACTGTGTGTTGTTTGCTCTTAGCGACAGTAGTGATGCAGATTACCAGCAACAATGCAGTCACCAACACACTCATCTTTGTGGCCGTTGTCAAAGTCTTCAGGAAACTCTGGCAAAGATTGAACGCGTCCTTGGCGAGACGACCTTTCCGACTCAGAGCGCGAAAGACGAAGCGCTATTTATATTCCAGACAGCCCAGCTGGCCATAATATCCTGGAAATGCCACATCCTTAGATCAGCTAACCAAGACCAAGCGAGAATAGATGCACTGGAGAAACTTGACGACAACACTGTCTTGATAATTAACGACTGGGCCATGAAGTTCCTGCCACAAAAATACAGAGAGTCCCAAACAGACTGGTTTGGTAAGCGAGGCATCTCCTGGCACGTTTCTGTCGTCTACCGTCGTGTGAACGGGGTAGTCCAGTGACAGGGCTTTCTGCACATAATCCAGTCGTGCAATCAAGGCAGTGCTGCAGTGGTTAAAATCATGCAGGATGTCCTGAATACCATCAAGCTGGAGCACAATGAGATTAACAAGAAGTTCGTTCGCCAAGATAACGCAGGATGTTATCATTCGTCGTCCACCGTACTCTCATGCCAAGTGATATCCTCCTGCACCGGAATCGAAATCAAGCGCATTGCCTTTTCTGAAAGGTGCCGCAGACAGGCTCGCTGCAACCTGCAAGAATCACGTCAGAACTTTCATAAACGAAGGAAATGACGTGACCAATGCCGAACAACTGAAGAGTGCTCTTCTTTCGCATAGGGGGGTAGAAGGAGTTCGAGTTGCTGTCATGCAAAGTGTTGAAGAAGAAGCAAAGTAGATGACAACAGAAAGATTATTGGTATCAACGAATGAAACAATTACGAGTTTAAAGACAAAATTCTCGTAGCTTGGCGCGCTTATGGTATGGGAAAGGGAAAAGAGATCCCATTGGAAACAACATCAGAAGGTTAGTCTAATGAAAATTCACAATTTTATCCTTCCTTAGAATTATGTCACCGCGCAAACTTTTTTTTTTTAATAGTTTGAGTAAAAAGGTGTACGTTGATCGTTTTTTATAGCCTTCAGACGTATGAAAGGCATCCATTTCCCACCCTGGTGCGCAGGAAGAGCGGGTGTTTACCACCCCGAGGGGTTTTGCTTTGTAAAAGACTTAAGCCCCTTAGCCCCTTTATAAATTTGTAGCCCTTGATTTGTTCTACAAAATTTTTAAAACGAACATCGCAGAATATAGCGGTTCTGAAGAAAATGTCGTCATAATATGTAAAAAGCAAACGTTTCATCTGTTCGCGCAGTAAAGTGGACCAAAGGGGCACTCTTCACAAGCTGTGCAGAGTAAATTATT
>NC_142670.1:18171449-18266449 GCF_964200805.1 Pocillopora damicornis
GTATTCATCCTTTGTAAGTTCTCGTAACTGTTCCATGTAGCATCTGGTACATCTGTTGGGTAGTAAGCAAAACACTAAATAAATTTTTTCCCTTTTTTTTTCCCTTTTCTTTTCTATACTTCTTTTTTTTTAATTTTCTTTGCAAGGAGGAGACTGTGTGAAACTTCTGTATTCTGTAAAGGTAACAAAGCAACTAAATGAGGCGTCATTATGTAAACAGGAAATAAGACGTAGCCTTGCTCTAGTCACCTGGGAAATAGGAAGCTATTATTCGATTAGGTGTTGTGAAACCAAACCCAAAGTACTCCAGCCGGCCAATCAGAACAAAGAATACTAAACAGAAGGCACAGCAAGGACGTGAAGTCAGCTCAAAGCGCGAGAAAGCGCGAGTCACCAAATCCTAGATGTGTTTTGTTTTGTTGAGATGGCGAGAGTTTTCAAGACCTATCATAAAGCGGGGTTAAACGAAACCCTTGTTGACCTTTTTTTTGTTTTGTTTTGTTTTAGCTAGACTCCGAGTCAAGAGGACTAGATTCAGGCCCTTGCCAGAGCACTGTGTCGTGATCTTAGGCAAGAGACTAAATTCTCCCCATGCCTCTCTTCATCCCGTCCACGAGAAAGGCACAGGGAGACCTGAAAAAATGTCGATTGGATAAGTTCCGCACAGATGAGACACAGGAATGCTAACCTCACCTATTACCTTCCATGTTTCCTGTTAAATCAACCTTCTGTTTTGTTTCGTTTTGTTTTTTTGGGTTCTATTTTAACGTTTGGGTTTTTTTATGTTGCGTTTTTCTTAATTTTTTTTCTCTCGATAGTGGGTGATCGAGATTGTTATTCCTGATTAACACTAACTTTCTTTTACCTTATGACCTCCTCCGCAATCCTCGTACTTTCAAGAGAAACAAACTCCTCTGTTAAGTCATCGTGAATAGTGCGTGACACACGCTCTCGAGTGACCGCGTTTTCCTGAGCAATTCTGGGGAGAGAAAAACATACTTCAGATCGACTGTAACCTTCTCTTCAACAAACCTTCACAAGTTTCGTGTTTAATCGTAGTTGTCACGGACCTTTTTTTAACTGAGTTCCTCGGTAAACACTATATTTGCTGTTTCTCTTCTGAACTCTGATATCGTCTCCTCGTAAATCGTATCTGTAATCTCCGTAGACAATTGAAGATCAACATGTACCTGTAAAAAAAATACCTGTAAAAAAAATACAGTGATGAACTAAAAAACAGATGCAAAGCACCTTCAAATTTAGAAAAAATTTATGGTACTAGTTCTGTATGAAAGAGAACTTATCACGCACATGGGAAGGAAGCCCAAAGATATTAGGCCTGTTAAGCAAGTTATCATATGACAAACAAAAAGATCACCTTGTCAATGGCTTCCTTTGTAATGTCTGCACACATTTCGTTCATCACTTCCAAGAACAGTGTCTTGGTAATATTTTGTATTTCCTGCAATAAACGAACAACTTTTCATTATGGACTCAATCTGCTAACTGGTAAAGCGTAGATAACTCATGCTCTTTTGAGGCTGGTTTCCGCGCTTTACTATAATCTCGTTACGACCACTTCCACAGAGGTTTCAATTAAAGCCGGTTACCGCTGGTCTACCGCTGCCTTTAACACATCTCACCGCCGTCTGTTGCGAGCAAGGTCACGTGTGCGGGTTTCGCCTTACGATATCATCGGCAGCCACTTATGGAAAAAAGTGCTCGAAACCCCCGCTACGATTTGTCAGAAATATTTCATTCACCCGAGCGAAGGACAAAACTTGCCTATGTCACACGCTCGAGCAAAATGACCTGAAACCTTCACTACGATTTGCAACCAAACGGAGCTCTACATGTGAGCTACAGGCCACAAAACTTTGGTCGCTTTTTATTTTTTTTTTACAACTGCCTCGCTTAATGCTAAAGTTCAGGAATGTCTGACAAGTTCATTTTCCAGCGATCGTGTCGATAAAAACTGCTTGCGTTTTTCATCAGCTCACCTCTTCGGAGTAAGACACTGTGGGTTTAGCAGGTTCAATCTGAGTGGGCTACAGACCACAGAAAAAAAGGATAAGTTAGTGAACTGAGACGCCACGCGCGTACCATTTGATGACGAAAAAAAACTTGTATCTTATTAAACGTTTGTGTAGTGTGTAGTATTGGAGAGTATTTTTACGAGTTGCAACGTATTTTGACGAACCCGTAAGGGCGAGTCAAAATACAAACAAGGAGAAAAAAATACTCAGTGATACAACACAGCAAAGCGTTCAATAAGTTATTTATTATCCAACCATTTTATTTCATGCGCACTTCTAATATGGCGGGAAAAGCGTAGCAGATAGGAAAGCGTTGTAGGCGCAGTCTACTGGTTAAACAGGTTTTTTCCTGTACAAAATAACCAACCGTACAACATCGCAGGATATTTGTATTCGATTCGCGCGTTACTTGAACTCTGCTCAGTGCAGTTGGATAATAGGAGGCCTTATCAGTAACCCGTGAACCATTAAAAAAATATTTATCTGAAAGTTATTGCTAAGAATTAATAAACCATTCTCTCTTTCATTCAAAAAAAGCTCTAGTTAACTTGTTCAACATTGTGTCTCGCTTACAACTAGTGTAGAATGCAGGTCCGTTAAGTAACCAATGTAGCGGCCGTCTTCACTGAAGCTGAGACATGGTTGATGCTGAGGGGGGGTTGGAAGGGGTCCGTTGTAAACCACCTAAAGCAACAATAGAAATGAGTAGAGGAACGTAACCAAATTTCATTAAATGTCCAAGGAGGGTATTAGTGAAGATACAAATGAGTAAATGTGTACGGAATTTTTCAATATGAAAGTTTAATTTAAGCGGACGAACGGAGAACACAGAGTTAAAAAACATCATGGAAAACAAGGAAATCTTACACTAAAGCACATATGACACCATCAGGATCAGAGTCAAGTTAAGAAAACAAAGATTCCAGTTTGCCGTGGGTCTGTACAAAAATAGAACATTGATGACATCAAAATGTGGTTAGAACATTTAAGTGGCACAGGAGGCGCAACCGAGTGTGTCACTGATGTTCTGACTACATTATGACGTTATCTGCGATCTGGTACTGTACAGACCCATGGCAACATGGAATTTATTTGCTTTTTAAAATAGAGCAAAAAAAATTGATAATGGTCACGTAATCTGAGCTTCTGTCATCGATGGATCATAAGAAAGCACCAATCAAAACGCGAGCGTGATTTAGCTTAATACATAAACAAACAATAATGACTGTACACACCCTCGGCTCCTGCATGAACCTACCTCACCAATGGAACAGCTTCGTTTGGATTCGATTAGTTTCCAGGCTCTCTTTGCGGGAAGCTTAGACTCGGGCTCAATGAAAGAAGAACGAGCAAAGTTTACGAACCCCTCTGTTACTGTTAGACCGTGGAACGTGCAAAACTCATCAGCCTGGAAGGAAAAGAAAGTCCTTATTATGGCCATTATTGAGTTTGACGTTCACAGAGAATTCATTTAGTCTACCTATTCTCTTACCGAAAAAGAAGAGAACTGCTTTGAAGAGACTAGTCATCAATCGCCCGGGGGAGAATGGAGATGATTTTTTTTTTTGGAAAAGGGGGGGGGGGGGGGTGGGTCACATGGGTTTTAGGGAGAATGGAAAAGGATCAGTCGTCATCAACATATTATAAAGAGGGGACTGTAGAAAACTGACTGCCAACTAACTTCCGATAAGGGGGGGATCATGTAAATACAACAGAGCCTTGAGGGGGGGAGGTTCAGGTAAACGTTTTCGTGACATAACCAAAATCCTGGTTTGCAAGAACAGCATTTGTTACAGTTGATCGCTTACTGTGAAAAACTTGTGAATAGTAAAATTCAGACAATGAAATTTACTCGACGAGATTTAGAAACTGCTGAAATTATATCTCTTCTTTTCTTGTTTTGTTTTCTTTTAAGCTAGAGAATCAAGCATTCGCGCTAACACTCAGAAAACGTTTCCACTAAAATTATTTTAGTCTTTCCTCCCTTTTAATTATAATTCAATTCAAACCTTTATTCGCACCAACTTTATCCAAACAAACTAAATTTACTGCACTGAAATGACGACTGACTTGACTGCCTAAAACTAAGTCAAACTTCTCAGCCAACCAGCGACACATAACACAAGAACAAAAACAAAGAAAGAAAACAGGAAGGTATACAGTCCATCAAACAGAAATAAAGAAAGAAACAAGGAAAGAAATAAAGAAAAAAGGAAAGAAAGAACTGAAGGACGGAGGAAAGGAACACAAGAACAAAAACAAAGAACGAAAAAAAAGGCATACAGTCAGTCAGACAGGAATAACGAAATAAAGAAAGAAAGAACGAGAGAACGAAACAACGAAAGAAAAAAGAAAGAAAGAACGAAGGAAAGAAAGTACCAAAGGTAAAGATCTACACTCCAAAATTACGTTACCTCAGACTCATTTTCAAATGCCAAAATGTCAGCAAGCTCCTTAAGCTGGAAAGGTGTGGTTCTGTTTGGAATACTCAGCGAGTGATTTAACGTCTGCACGGCTTTGCTGCGAACCTGAAAAGAAATTGTAAAAGTAACACTCTGTTTATCCAGCGCGTGTAGGTGCATGGATGTGTGTCCATAAACGCTCATTCATTGGTTGAGGGACGCTGCATTTGAGATTTAACAAGGATCAAAGAATGAACTGATGATCGAACTAAATTCCCAAGTGATACCTACAGGTGCTGACTGCATAATGAGTAGTGAGAATTTGTTGTTAGATCATTATAACACAACTACATGTGCCTGATGAGTTTTAGTGTTCTCATTACCTGTTTGCTGGATAACAAGGATCAGAGAATGAACTGATGATCGAACTAAATTCCCAAGTGAAACCTACAGGTGCTGACTGCATGATGAGCAAAAAATTTAAATCCTGCAAGGAGTCTAACGTAGTGTAAGGAAACTTGTCAGGGAAAGAGTAGACCATTTGTGAAATCGTACCTGAGTGAAGTATCGATGCAGTAGGCAAGCACTGAGATAGCTAGCGTTTCTATGAAAAAAAGACAAAAGCACTCGTACATAAAAGCTTAAACGAGACCCAATAAGCCTCTTGTTTTAAGGGAATTCCTAGCTGTCGTTGATAAATTATGCGTGCATGTGCACATGAATAAGAGGAGATTTGAAAGAAACATTTCTCTAAAGTATTACCGTATGACCTGAAATGCCTTAAAAAAACATACAAGCCAAAGAGGTCTTTTAAAAGCGTTCGATCTCAGTCTGCATCTCGCATCTTCAAGAGTCTGGGGCGATGATAAAATTCACGGATGTTTGAGATAATGCAATTAGTGAATCACACTCATTTACTTCTGTGTCAGAAAAATTGTCACAGGGTGAGTGATCGCGTTAAGATATGACGTAATCTTCGATAAATGATAGCATGCGCATTCCAATAAGCACGTTAGTATGTGCCAAAAATAGTTTGAAAAACGTGGCGCACTTCCATTAGGGTATATCATTGAGAGAAAAATATTTCTACTACATATCTAGGTGAATATAATTGTAAATAAAGGATATACGTACCTGAGAAGACGGAAAAATCTGACAAAGTTGTTACTATTGAGAGCATGGAAAACAGCCATGGCGAATCTCACTTCAGGTGACTGTTGAATCTCATCTCGAAATGTCATCACTTCCCTAGAGGAGAGAAAACATCAATACGAATGAACCATGCATAAAATATCCGTTTGTCCTTGGGAAAATCTCACAGCATTTGCGGTTGCGCACTGCATTACACCAAATTGTGTCGCACATTTTGTTGCAAAGACATAATATAATATAAAATATATTAAAGCTCACACGGCAACCAGGTGGACAATCAGACATAGTTTGATGCTACTCTGGTTTGCAGCTTTAATGAATGTAACCGAAGAAGTTACAATTCATAGACCCAACGTTTCGATACTCCTGTCTAGTGCCTTCATCAGGGGTGATCTAAACGCTGCAACAAGAGGTCCTTTTATATGATCACTATTTAGCGGCCTTTTTTCTGGCGAGGTGTAAATAGGTGTTGTTGGGAATGCTGATTACACTGTCAAAAATTCCTGCGAATTTGCGGATTTCATAAGAGATAACACTCTTAACGCTTGTGAAAAATCTTTCGACGTTGTTTCGCTCTTCACTAAAATCCCAGTTGATCTTGCCGTCAAGGTTGCGGAGGAGAGACTCAGAGAAGATGCTTTCCTGGGACAAAGAACTTCTCTGCCTGTGGAGGATATTATTCATTTGCTGTCTTTTTGCCTCAAAACCACGCAATTTACATATAACAGCACCTACTATCAGCAAGGTTTTCATACAGCGATGGTTTCGCCCGTCTCTGCTATCATTGCTAACATGGTAATGGAAGACGTGGAACAATGGGCCTTAGCCACTTCACCGGTTAAAACCTTTTTCTGGAAATGATATGTCGATGATGTTATTTCTGCGGTATCCGGAAATGAAGCGGAGCGCCTTTTGTCGCATTTTAATTCAGTAGAGCCGTCGATCCAATTCACCCTTGAGCGTGAAAAGGATAGACATTTGCCCTTTCTTGATTTAAATGTGTCCAGAGGGGTTCAGGGTAATTTAAAGACAAGTGTCTACCGTAAACCTACCCACACCGACAAATACCTCGCCTTCGATTCTCACCACCCTATTTGCCATAAAACGTCTATAGCCAAAACTTTACTTAGGAGGGCTGACTGTCTACCATCTTCACTCGATTCGAAGGCTGAGGAGAGGAAATATGTTTCCAATGTCCTTAAGGCAAATGGCTATACAAAAACTTTTCTGCGTAATTGCCAAAAACCAGTTACAAATAGTAACGCTCTTGATGAAAGGGAACCAGCGACTGATTTTGCTGTTATTCCTTACATACAGGGTGTTACGGACCCATCAAGAGAATTTTGAATAGCCACAACGTTAAAGTTGCTCAAAAACCTTTTCAGACTTTGGGGCATATTTTCGCCAAACCTAAGGATCCTGTTACGAAAGAACAACGAACCGACGCCATTTATTCTATTCCTTGCAATGACTGTGACAACGAATACATCGGACAGACCAAACGTCAGTTTGGTACACGGTTAAAAGAGCACCAAAAAGCGGTTTTCCTTTGCAAAAAGGAAAATTCAGCTTTATCGGAGCATCCATGCCTAACTAACCGTACAATTGCTGGTTTTCAGTGTCACGCCATTCAAAATAGATCAAAATAAAAAATAAAAACCGTTCTATCGATTTAGTCTAGAATCTGGAAATAGAAAGAAGCTAGATATGTAAAGACTCTCGCCAAGATTCAGGTCACAGCAATTTTTCTTACGGAAGATATGAGGAGAAACGTTTTTCCCAAATTTATAGAGATTTGTATGGAGCCGCCATGCTGGTGCCCACCTAGATGGGCACCAACATGGCGGCCGGAAACCAGCAGAAACATCTGTCACTGAGTTTTGCTACAAAAGCGTGAATTTATCTCTCTAAGAACTCATAAACGTAACAATAATACTTTATTCTAATACAAGAACAGTTCAGATAGCTGAATTTCCCTAAATAAGTCACCTTTTAAACCAACATAACAGCTCTCTCGCTCGTCATGTAAAGGCCACGTCACGCAAAAGCTTAGAAATTCAAGAGTAGTCTATCACTAAACCAAGAACCCATTTGGAGTGAAAATTTGTCTGAATATTAGTTTTTAGCTGCTCTAATACATCATGAAAGTAAAATCTCAGGAGGATCAATAGTTCTGAAGTCTGAAATTTAGTGACGTCACGTGAAAACCAGCAATTGTGTGGGATAATACTAAAATTATCACCACTAATCGGCGTTACCACTAGCACCTTTGTTTGGAGGCTAGGCATATTAACTCCGCCCACGCTCCTTTAAATCGTGACGATGGCGGTTTGCTTTCTGACGCCCATTTACACCTCGTCAGAAAAAAAGCCGCTAATTAGTGATCATATAAAAGGACCTCTTGTTGCAGCGTTTAGATCACCCCTGATGAAGGCACTAGACAGGAGTGTCGAAACGTTGGGTCTATGAACTGTTACTTCTTCGGTTACATTCATTAAATCTGCAAACCATAGCAGCATCAAACTATGTCACATATAATATAATCTGTTGCGTTGCATAGCGCTGCATAAAAGTGCGTAACATTGCGTTGCACTATACTGTCTCGTTACAATGCGTTACACTGTGTTGCATTGCTCTGAGTTGTGATACCCACACAGGTTTACAAGTACACCCGAGGCCGCACGAAATCGAGGCTATAACATAAGGATTTAACACTGACTTATGATACTTAACTCTCGCCATAAGAACTCTACAATTATCAACTTACCTGAGAATGTCTCCTTCATTCAAATTCAGCAAAATGTCATAAGCTCTAAACTCTGCTTCTTGCGGGCATGTTACTCCCTTAAGCAAAATAGCAGAAGAAGAAAAGTCATTCCCATTCACGCACCGTTTTGGTTGCGGAAAAATTATATTGGAAAAACATCGAAAAGATGCACACAGCTTTTCGCGAGAATTATTTTATACCACTTCTCTATCATATTCGAATCTTGTCCCAATTATTCACAGCTAAAAATCGTATTGATCTGGAGAGCTTGAAGTAATTACACTCAAAAATAATCTTCTCGCTTAAAAAAATTACAGCACATCTCAGCTAAAAACAGAATTACTATGGTAATGTAATGTAAGTTGTCTGCAAACCAACAACACCGCCAATTGTACGATTTTTCTAGACCGTCCCTCTACAACTTGCGGATCAGTCATTCTTCGTGTTTAAGTTCACCAGGAAAATATTTCCTATACCTTGTCTTTAAGGAGATCTCCGTAAAACTGTTTCAAAGTTTGCAGGCATTTGGTTAAATTCTCAGTATTGATTTTTGCATCAAAGGAATTCATGTCTGCCTCACACAGAAAGTGGGCGCAAAATATATGAAACCTGTAAAAATAAACACAAACAACCATACACCATTTAGAAAAATAAAGGGGGCAAGTTTCTAAATGAACTGTGGTGCTGCATCGGTTGGAGAGTATCACAGGGCAATTAAGTATTGGCAACTGAGTTGATAACGTAGATTGGCCACCGTAAAGAGTTTAAAAGCTGACGCTTGGAGCGTTAGCCCAATTTACTTTATTAACTTCGTTGGTAATACCAAATTACCATTTAAAAAAAAAACTCGCTAGCAAACTTGAATGAAATCCAATCGGATGGTTAGTCAGAAGTTGTAACGATATCAATCATGTCTCAAGCCAATACGTTTTTCCCATCCAAGAAAAACCCCGGTAAGTACTGATTGGACACGGGTGGCCTGAATGGAGAAGTCTGGGTTCAAGACCTGGCCTGGCCCCTCGACCCAATCAGTGCAAAATCAAGACCAAATACAACTTAGTTATCCACGTTTTCTCGCACTTGAGGTAGCTTAACTGTCGGAATGTTGAGTTCTGATTTTCCTTTAATTGGCCGATGACATAACTTTGGTTTTCTCTTCGAGAAACTCGCTAAAATGCGTTCTAAAATCGCGTGAGAGGGAGGAGAGCCACGAAATCTACCAAATAAAACAAAAGACCAAAAGAACTAATGTCCCCCAGTTAAGCACACATTTAAAGAAATTTAAACGTCAAATGTCCACACCTAGGAGGCGCGGTATTCATAAACAAACGTCTAAGTACCTGGCTGTCTTCTCTACAAGATCGACACAATCAGGGTCACATAAGTGCTGTTGGGTAATATCCTACAACAAAAAGAATGAAAATAAACGGTACAATTTTACAAACAACCACCATGCTTGCTAAGCTTTTGATATTTCAATCATCAGTCTTTAGATTGCAACAGCAAAAGCTAAAACAGAATCGGATTTTTTTGTTTAAATTCCTCCATCATCCTGAAGGCAACAAAAAAAGTTTACGTTTTAACAGTAAAATTGAATATTAGTGGCGGTAAATTAGTCGTGAACGCTTTGTTACACATGCTGTCAAAGAGATCAGAGGCACAATGCACGTAACCGTCCTCATTTGGCGCTAAATTATCCCAGTATTGTACATGTGAATTTTTTCTTGATCATAATCTGTTCGTCTTTGAAATCTGTTTACTTCAGAGAACCGACAGCACGCGCGCATACAAAAGCATAAACTCACTCTACATGAAGATTATGTTCATTCAGTGAGGACTTGACTCAACCTTATACCGAAATGAGGATGAACATGCAAAGTTTATGGAACAGTCAAAAAGCTACATGTAAACCTGCTGTCTATTGCGTCACGAGCTAAGTGATAATTCCATTCTGCTCCCCAAACTTCGCGCGTGCATCCAAAACAACGCACGTGCACCCAAAACTACGCGCGTGCATCCAAAACTACGCGCGTACATCCAAAACTTCGCGCGTGCATCCAAAACTACGCGCGTGCATCCAAAACTTCGCGCGTGCATCCAAAACTTCGCGCGTGCATCCAAAACTTCGCGCGTGCATTCAAAACTACGCGTGCATCCAAAATTACGCGCGTGCATCCAAAACTACGCACGTGCATCCAAAACTTCGCGCGTGCATCCAAGACTACGTGCGTGCATCCAAAACTTCGCGCGTGCATCCAAAACTTCGCGCGTGCATCCAAGACTAAGATAGACTTACACCCTCACAAAGAATATCTTATCATCATATTTTACATATACGTATTTCTAATAATTTTTAGCCCGCTTGTACGCTCGGGTGATTGTTCAGACTGTTACGTTGTCATTTTTTTCAGTTTTTATCATCTCCATGCCCTCCAAAGTGATAGTAATAGCAATTCCTTTATGTTCTCAGGCGTAAATATGTTTTTTGCCATCCAGAGTTATTTTACCAACTGGGGCTTAAATGACTTTGAGTCGTGCCTAAAAACATACTTAAGCCCGTGATCATAAATTCTATCGTTTTAATACAGGCCTGGAGTGGCTCCTTTGTACAGTTAGTGACCTGTACATACCTTCCTGATTCTCCTGGTTCTGTTCCAGAGAAAATCAAACCACTCTCCTTCCCTTCCTTCACACAGATCCATGATGTTTGTGGCCAGATAATCCATGGTCATCCTGAGGACTGGCACAGGGCGGAGCTCATGGGGCAATGGCTCTTCCTAAACACGAAGAAACGGTTATGTAAACGAGGACTTACTTCCATGCAAGCCGCGGTTGTGGAATATTGTACAGTTACCGCTAAAATCTAAGTTGACAGTCCCTCGAATCTCGATCCTTGAAACTTCGCGAATGAGTCCGTTCCTCGAGAAATTATTTGATTTGAGTTTCTAGAGGCTCAATTCTCGAAAGAGGATGTTAACTTAAATTTCAGTAGTACAGTACTTCAATAAAATTTATTTTTCATGTGAGTCGTATAAGGCAAAAAATAATGTGTTTCATTTTTAGCTTCAAAACCTCTTGACAATGCTAAAAAAACAAAATCAAGATGTAGATCATTAATTGGCTGGACCTTGTAAAAAAAAAAAAACCGACCACACCCCCCCCCCCCCCCCAAAAGCAAAAAGGTGAATAATTATGTCATCACAAATTAAAAGGAAATGGAATGCACTGACGGCTAGTAATTTCACCGTGCCCAAAACTTAACCCTTTAACTCCCAAGATCTGATTGTTAATTCTCCCCTCTAGCTGCTACACATTTCCTTGAAAATTGGTTAGGAGAATTTGGTGTTCAATAATCAAGGTTAATATCTTGTACCTGATGAGTTTGAGTATTCTCATTACCTATGTGCTGAATAATGTGTGGATATTACAGGGAGAAGTTACATGTTAATCAATTCTGTGAGTTAAAGGGTTAATAACACATAGAAAGCAAGTAATCAATTATTGTGAGTAAGTGATACTTCTCTATAGAGTGCATTTGCATAACAAACAGATGAACGAAAAAGAGGAATGAAAGATACCCTTTACCTTATCAGCGGCAGATCTGTCATATTCCTTGACTGCACGGGTGTGATTGACTTGAGGATTTTCATCCTTTGGGGTGCAACAAGGTTGATATTGACAAGCAATTAGTCAGTCACAAAGACAAGTTTCCATTGGTGACACATGCAGGCATACGCAGAAAAAAAACGAAATTATGAGCATCGTAACTAGACTCAAAACTTGTGATCTACTGATGAGTTGGCCTGCAGAGCAGGCGTACTTTTGGCGAGCAAGTGCTCAGTATTTTCTTAACAAAAATTATGGCCGCCATCTTTGATTTTAATGGCAGTGGAAGGCTGGGAGGAGAAAGAAATTTGTACCAAGGGGGCGGTTGACAGTCAAAAATAAGGAGAGGGGTGGAGATGGGGCGAGGGGGAAGATTTAGAGTATCTCCAAAGCTATGGCAGTCAGCTGTGAGCTTCATAGTTCTGTAGTAAGTACACAACCTACATGAAAATTCTTCCACACAAACCTACATGTTTGCCAGACAGGATGTTTTGTTTTTCTTTACTTAACAATTTGACCCCAAAGAGTGACAAGCATCTAATTTCTCCCAATAGCATCACCCCTAAATCAAAGAGTATGGTCATGGGAATAAAGGAAATGATCACAAGCTCAAAATTCTCGTGATTGTTAGGCAAATTCTCCTTGCAAGTCCCATAAGAAATGTTTAGAGAACAGTGTGGAGAATTTGGGTTAATGATCGAGCCATCACTGAACAAATATTAAACCTGCAACAATCATTTGTGGCTTCTTAAACAATACTAGGAAAATCTCTCAGAACTCTTTTTTTTTTCCAGTAAAAATCTTTACAACTCTCACAAGTAAAAAAATTTATTAAAATTGGTGAATCATCTTCTCTTTAATACAGAAAGATCTGAAATAACTGATTTAAGGATAACTATTCAACACATTTTAATTAGAAATTTTTAAATAAAATATGTAGAAAGTGAGTTATTTATCCTTTCCAAAAGATATTTTAAACCCCTTTTTAAACCCTAACATCAGTATTCAAATTCTCTATGCTGTCCTCTCTACATTTCCTGAGGTGCTAAAAAGGAGAATTTGTCTAACAATCAAGAGCTTCTTTAGTTGGTGATCATTTCCTTGATTCTCATGACATTAAAGGGCGTGAAATTGCGCCTAATACAGGCGCCAATGCGACTAAATTTTTCACTTTGGCGACCAAATCCTGAAAGTTAGTCGCCAAATTGGCGACTACAACGTTTCATCATAACCTTACTAAGAGATATAGTGAATTAAATAAATTTGCAAAGATAAATGCGCGGCAAACTTCCTTGTTAAGTTTGTTTCCAAAACGTAGCACATGCATCTCGATCGATAACTAGACGCCATCTTGGATTTAGATGAGCCTGAACGTTGTATATCATACATCCTAGTGTCCACTTTGTAGCACGTTAAAGATCTTTTCCCTAACTTAATTTTGGAGGGTCTATCTAGAACGCTGACAGCGTAAAGAAAGATTTTGTTTGTCTTTGAAAATGGCGACAAACTTTTTATGAATTGGCTACCACTTTGAAGAATTTAGGAGCCAAGAGGCTATCAGAAAAAAAAGTTAATTTCACGCCCTGCATTAATGTTTGATTCAGAGGATGATATTATAGGGAGAAATTACATGTTAGTCCCTTTTAGGGGTCAAAAAGGTCAAGGTGGTTTAAAGAGATATTTGTGCTACAGCCTCTTTATAAACAACAAACATAACCAAATCCTGTCAAACCTGTATTAAATGGTCACCCACAGGGGGTGACAGGGTGACTGCTAATTACAAGTCCCACAGAACAGGGGTGATACATAAAAAGATACAAATGCCATTTCATGCCATAATTGACCGCTTAACGAACAAAAACTAATGTACATTAACTACTGGAGAGAAAAATGGATTACATTTCACTTATAAAAGATTAGTGATTTTCTTAGGTGTATTTAAGTAGTTCCACTTTAACCTTTTATACCTGAAAATCAGTATGCATATTCTCCATACTGCTCTTTATACATTTCCTAGGGTGCTGACAAGGAGAATTTGTTTACCAATCAAGAGCTTGTTTCGTTGGTGATCATTTCCTTTATTCTCATGACCTTAATGTGTGGTTCAGCGATGATATTGTGGGGAGAAATTAGATGTTAGTCACTCTTAGGATTTAAAAGGTTAAGTGACCAATCACTAAAGGAGGAGGAGAATAGAAACAGGCTGTTGAGGCTTAGTCAAAGGTGACCACCACTGCATAATGGGGGGGATGGCTTAACAGTGGTGAAAATAACAGTGATTGTGGGGAGAAATTAGATGCTGGTCACTCTTAGGATTTAAAAGGTTAAGTGACCAATCAATAAAGGAGGAGGAGAATAGAAACAGGCTGTTGAGGCTTAGTCAAAGGTGACCACCACTGCATAATGGGGGGGATGGCTTAACAGTGGTGAAAATAACAGTGATTATGGGGAAACAAATTTGGGACTTTGAGGACTGACTGCTTTATACAGGATGACTGCTTAATTCATTGCTGCTTAATATAGGTCCAACTGCATTTGTGGTACAGCTTCTTTGGAAATGACAAACATAAACCAATTACAGTGAAGATGTACTTACAAAGCTGCCTGTCCCAGACACAACCTCAAACACACTCAGTCTCCTTTGATGCTCTCGCATGTACCTTTCCTATCGCATACAAAATTAACTGTCAGGTTGAAAAGAACTCATACAAACGACAAACATTTCATTTTTCTTAACCCTTTAACTCCCATTAATGACCAAGACAGAATTTCTCCTTACAATATCAATTGAATATCAAGAAGAAAAGTGATGAGAATAAAGAAAAATATCAATTTGGGGATAATTAGTTGATCCAATACTAAATTCTCTGAACTAACATTATAAGAATTGTGTGGTTGACAGTAAGGAGAATTACAAATTGGATCTGGGAGTTAAAGGGTTAACGCAATATATGTGGCTCAGGCTCAAGCTTTGTATATTTGAGAGCACAGTACAGTATACTAAAGGTTTACCTTCTCAGGACACATGTCTTTGCAAGTTCCAATGACAGCTTTAGCAGAACTTATGTCAGATGACCTTTCGAACACTGAGAGATAAATTGTTGAAGGGAAATTAAACAAACTTAGCTGATATTGATGATGAAGTTGACTGACAGATTGATTGATTGACAGATTGCTTGATTGATCAATCAGTAAATTGATTACAGTGTAGATATCACAATGATTAACTGACTGACTGAATTAAGAAACAACTGACTTACTACATTGTAACTGATTGACTGACTAACCAACCGACTGTCTGACTTTCTAAACAACTACCAAACAGCTGTTTGACCAACTGACTGACAGACTGAGTGACAGACTGACTAAAAAGCTAACTAACTGACTGCCTCATTGATTGAATGCCTGACCTCGGCTTTACACTGTTCACAAATCAGACACAATTATGCCATTTAACATTCCCATTAGACTGTTACAGGTCAAGTCAAAGACAATATAGGCAGCTTTTACTGCTCATACCTAATCTTAGTTTTTTGTCAATTCCCTCCAAAACTTGAAGTTTATCCCCAGCACTTTCACTTGCTGGAACTGACTTCAAATCTGTGAAACATCAAGCTCTTGGTTAATCAGAAGAAGTTCAGTGTGCTGTAACAATATTTTTCAAACTTATCTGTTTAACTCAGGAAATCTTGAACAGCACAAATATTAAAGGAGAGAACAAAAGATTTTTTTGTCCTGTCACAACCATGGGACAAAGAAAAAATTGTGAGTCCCTATAAGGATTGGTACCCCACACCATGCTCCCATACTCTACCACTGAGCCACAGAGACTCCACAGTGAGCGAAGTCTATTACGAAGTTCATATGACATGCATCCTGCATACTGCTAGGATCCACAATGTCAATAGCATAATGTTTGTAGAAATAAGCACAAATATTCGTGGACAACCTAATCTGACATGAGAGACCCCAATCACAACAGCAACAGGAAACAGTAGTTAGGGGGTTTGTAGGCCTGCATTGAATTTCTTTGTGATTGGTCAATAAGAAATTGACAAGACAGCTTGTCAATATAACCTGATCATCTTTATCTGAGTCTTGCAGTACTATAAATTGCATGTAGACATACAGAGTTGATACAGTTTCACTTTAGATACTACATACACTCTTGAATATCCTTCAAAGCTTGTGACATCTTTATCCTCTGTTGGGTTTGTTTTTCTGAAGGTGCAGTCTGAGTGATAGAAATAAAAGATTCACTACTCTCGGCCACAGTTCATCAATCATGTTGACTCCTCATGTACACAAAAAAAATAACTACTACAAATGACAGCTACTGTAAGCACCCAAACTTGTTTACCACACAATACCTGAGCAGAAATCTTCTTTATTTTCTCTGGACTGGAAGGCTGCTCACTCTCTGTTAATTAATAACATTTACAGATATATTATATCTAATCAATATCTTGTAATAAAATCATTAACAATGTCATTATTAAAAACATACCTATTTATTAGCTTTACACTATGTACATTTTTTTAAAAATGTGTAAGCAATGTCCCCAAATCAACACATTATATTAGAGCCATGCTTCATATAACTTTTTCTGAGGAACTGGAACGCTACAGATAGTGGCTGGTTCTAAACCTACTTTTCACCCTAAAAAATATTCATATTCTGTCACTGATCGCAATTCAGAAAGAAGCCAGAGCAAAATGGTCTAACAGCCAGCAGATTTCTACCCCCTACAAGTTCCTGATGACAACCAGGGCTCTATCATTCTCTTGTAACAATTAGCTAGAGAAATTTCTCACATTGTTCTTAGAGATCTAATATTCTGCTTCATCAGGGTGAGGATGTTAGAAATAATTATAATGTTGTAAAAGAAATGACACAAGTTGTACATGTAAATGTACCTGATGTTGTCCTTTTGCGACCTTGCTGCTTCCAAAAAATTTTCACAGGCTGCAAACCAGATCTCAGAATCTTGCCATCTCTCTTAGCCAACCTTGCACCTTCCTGGTAATTAAGTGACAGAGGAAATAATATTTGCCATTTATTTTATGTATATATTTCTTAATGCTAGTTGATATTTCATCTGCTGCTGGTTTCTGAAATTTTGTTGGTTTCTTTGCCACTGCTTCTACAGAGGGGGAAGTTCTGTACGAGCTCGCAAAAACAGCCATAAATAAGCTGGATTTAAGGTTGGAAAACATTATTGCCGAATGCTTTGATGGCGCTGCGAATATGAGTGGGATTCGCAAGGGCCTTGCTATGCGTATGAAGGAATGTTCACCTCTCGAAATATATGTACATTGTTATGGTCATCTTTTAAATTTGGCTCTTCAGGACACCATGACTGAAATTGAAACTCTCCATAATGCCCTCGGTACTATCCAGAGTCTTTACAATTTCTTACACGGGAGTACCAAGCGCCATGCGTTATTCAAGGTCATTGAAGTTCATGAAGAGGATGTTGCGCTTACATTAAAATCTTTGAGTACCACTAGATGGTCCTGTTGCTGGGCGGCGGTGACGGCTGTGCTAGAGCAAGTGCCGAGGATAATGGAAGCCCTGCTCACTTTATCAAAGGATCGTGATCCCTAGACCCACAACGAAAGTAATTCGCTTCTCCACACTCATCTTAACCAACACTGATAATTTGAGAAGATATCTTCAGTGAGAACAGATGAACGTCATCACTGCCAAGAAGACTGCTGATACTGTCGTTAAGACACTGAGCAATTATCGCAATGAATAGAGCTTCACTCAGATATGGTCACATGCTGATGTTATAGCGCAAAAAATCAAGATAGGAATCGAGGTACGATATTTACTTTCAGAGATGCCAAGGTGCCTTGAACCAGACCATCACGCCGACTTCAGGGCCTTACTGGTGAGACACCTGCTGCAGCGAACGACAGCTCACAACAGACGGCAAAAGACCACTTACGTATCACAGTTTATTACACAAGTATTGACAAAGTCGTCAGTAAACTTCAATCAAGTTTTGAGGGCAATGACCAGGAGGTTTTGTGCGCATTGGGCAAAATCGTATTCAGTTATTCTCCAAGCATCAACAACATCCAAACTATATCAAGTTTCTATGGCGTGGATAGTGAAATGCTCTCGAGTGAGAAGTCAATCTTTGAGTCAATCATCGCTCTGACGAAGGGCTAACGCTCGAAACGTCAGCTTTTTTACCCTTTACGGTGGCTAATTTATGTTTTCAACCCAGTTGTTAACACTAAATTACCTCCTATACTCTCCCACCGACGCAGCACCACAGTTTCTTTAGAAACTTACCCCTTTATTCATTTGAAAACTACGACTGCAGGGACCCATGCCAGGGAAAAAACGCAGCCGTGATGGTAAAGACCATGCACCAACAAGTTTCATTCGGGCAAATTATGTTCAGCCCCCCAACAAAATTTTTCCCGTACGCCAATGCCTAAACCTGTTATTGCTAAATTGCTGTGTGCCCCCAATTCCTCCCAAAACTGTAAAGTGATTGCTGTACAAGTCTCTTATATGGTATTTCAATACTTACACAATTTTTGAATAGCTATTATGGTAAACTAAGGTGAAAGTAGCCAGCTAAAGATCATTGACCACAGTGAGTGGCACACTCTACTACTTTTGGCTTTTTTTCTTAATTTGATCCTAATTATCTCTCTCTCCCCCACCCCACCCCTTTTTAGCTGTTGCTGGGCATTTACAAAATAGTCAATAATTTGCTTGGAGGGGGGGGAGTGGGAGGGGGAGAGGGAAGGAACTTCCACATACAGTACCGCTCGCGTATACGTTACCCGAAAAACGCGAAATAAACGCGCAAAAAATCGCATGCAATTGCGAATAAAAAAAATCGTGCGCGTCAAAAAATTGCACGTGCGCGCACGACTTTGAGACATCAGCCTCATTAGTATGTATGAGGTAGTCCTTTTGTTTTTCTATTGTTGGCGGTTTATTGTCTTGAAGAATAGGCTTCAATTCAAAAGCACTAAAATACTACACGGCTACCAATGACAAGCAAACTTGTTGTTTGCAATCGCCGTTCGAACCGACCTTCCCAATAAGCTAGTATCAATGCGACTTCGTAATCGGAATATATAAATGATTTAACATTTTCCAACGGAATTCATTTATTGAAATAGCTATTTCCCACTTGGTATATAGAAACATCCGTCGCAACGGCTTGGGAATTTGTTCAAAATAAACTTATTCCCGGTGTATTGTAATTCGGTAGAATCAGCTAAGGCGCCCGTTTATAACCAGTTGTCGCGTCCGGAATGCAAACCCATGCACGAATGCTTATTTCATAGCTTTTGTCATCGGTGAACATGCTTTTCTCAAAAACTGGTTCCTTCATCTCGCCATTTATACAAAAACTAATAAGTGCTACTCTCTTATTTTAATGGTGTTGTGTTATAGAATGATTACTTGTCACGACTGCGTCTTGCTCTAACTCGTATGCAATTTTTTTTTATGAGAAGCCAGATTCGCTTTTTATTTCGATATTTGTCGAATCATCGATCAATGTTCACCAAATTGCTCGAAAAAATGGAACAGAAAAATTAACTGCATGTAGTTCAAATTTGATTTAGACTCGCCGGCGCGTGTAATTTGGCAAAACATCAAGACGGCAATAATCGAACTTGTGTAGTTCAACACGGTAATCGGAGACTTTTGTAAAGTTAGTGGCTCCTAAAGGAGCCGTTTGTTTATTATGGAAGCTTTTAGTATCCCGACGCTCTTCCTTCACGTTGGACTACGGCAGGAATAACTTTCCGGAAGTGGCTAATTGCACGATTTACTAAAACTTGACCTTTCATCGTTGTAATATGATGCGCTCCGCAATCAAACAAAATATCACAGGCGATGCGAAATGAAACTGTCTACATTCCGGTGAGTAAACACTGAAGCGGGCGCCGATTGCAATGAATAAAACAGAACACCATCCACACTCTTAAAAAGTATATTTTCCTTCTGATCCTCACCGAAGATGATCGAGGTAGGTTTGAAGTTTCGAAGAAATCATTACCTGCGATGCAAACACCAAATTGTTTACATTCCGCGACGTAAACATCTCAGGGAGTGCTGATTGCAATGAATAGTTGAGAAGTATATTAGTGAGTATTTTTTCGTTACTTGCTCAGTGAAACTCGTGTTTGGATGCCTCAAGTAAGTGACATTTTCCTTCCCCAGCTGATTCATCAACAACTCAAATCAAGCAAATCTACTGCTACTGCTCGTTATGCGAAAAATTCGCGAAGCGACGCGACTTGCGCGAGTGTAACATGATAGCTTTTTTTCACTGTGTAAATTTTCCGTTGCCTTCTCGCCGCTTTTTCAAGCCTTGAAGACTTTTGTTTCATACAACAATGAAATACAAAAGAAACTTATAGCACTGAATAACAAAAACACGTGAACCGCGTATTTTTTCGACCGTGCGCGGAAAAAAATCGTATATACGGGTCTAACTACCCTGCGTCGGAGCGCATTAAATTTGTCTGCGCAGTTAACGTATAGATCGTTTTCAGTCACGTGACCACTTTACAATTGGCCGCCATATTGGTGCACATGTAAACAGTGAACTCGTATCGCGTGAGCTCTAAAAAAAGGTTTTGTGTGCGATTTTTGGCTGTGGAACCCGAACTGTTCGTGATAAAGGAGTTTAGGCGAACGAAATAAGAATTCTTAGCGAGGAAAGGCGAAAAAATGGATTTCTGCCATCAGCCGAAAAGACCTCACGGACAGCATTTTGGAGCACGGACGAGTCTGTGGTAGACATTTTATCTCAGGGAAAGCTGCAAAACTGTGGGATAGGTACAATCCAGATTGGATTCCAACCCAGAATTTAGGCCATAATAAATGTGATGCCGCAGAAAAGCTTCAAGCAGATCTAGAAGCTGCCGGGAAACGAGACGAGAGGGTCAGAGATCGTGAGATGAAGCGTGTTGCGGCAGAAAATGAAAAGCGGCTCAGGGAAGAAATCGAGGCCAAGCGACAAAAAATTGGCGAACCAGGGGAAAAGGTCAGTGACATTTCTTTCAATTTGGACTCAGCGATGGAAGTGGAAACTGAAACAGGGACAGCTACTCAAACTGAGGAGTTCGATTATTTATTTCACATCTCGACTGCCAAACCACCATTCGATGAGGCTTACTTCGCAAATGACAACGAGAAGGTGAGATTTTACACTGGATTGCCTGCTTATGATGTCCTGCAAACAGTTTTACCGTATGTTTCGAAATTCGTTGTAAGAAAGTCGCCAACTTTGTCACAGTTTCAAGAATTTGTTCTCACTTTAATGAAACTTAAACTGAACATGCCAATGCAGGATCTTGCTTACCGCTTTGGTATTTCCATTGCAACAGTTTCAAGGACATTCTCTGCATGGATGGTCGTCCTTGATGCTAGATTAGCCTTTCTCATAAGGTGGCCAGAGCGTGAGGACTTATGGCAGACCATGCCTCAATGCTTTCAAGTTGCCTTTGGCAACAAAACTACAGTAATTATTGACTGCTTTGAGGTCTTCATCAATAGACCGTCCAATCTCATGGCCAGAGCATGATGTGATGTGATGTGCGTGACTGTTGGCTTGGTGTTTGTTGTCATGTGCGCGACTGTTGGCTTGGTGTTTGTTGTATCCAAGACCATGCGCGCAGTTTATTGTTCCATCTTTCTCGGTAATGATCCAGATTGGAATCAAGGCCTCGTTCATCCGCTGAGAGTGCCGCACTTTCGCCAACACGACAAACTTGCTTGCGACCATATGCCCTCGCACGTTGTAAACAAACCCCGAAACCATTTGATTGTAAGCTTCCAGACTGCGAAAGGCTTTAAATTGCTTTTGCGTGTAAAAGCTGGTCTCAAGAACCAAATAACAGAGTAAATCTGTCGATTCAACCGGCGGAAGACAGTCAGGTTCGAAGTGTTTCCCCTCTATCAAGGCAGGATCGATTCCAATCGTCGAGATTTTCTTAACGTAGCGCTCTCTGACTTTCCCATCCAGCTTTTTAGCGTAATCAATCAGACAGTGGAATTTGAACAACATTGTCAGGATCAGACGAAGAATTTTTTTTTTCCTCGGAAGCCATAATTTTCGACTGTGAACTGAGAAGAATTATAACTTTGGACTCTGTTTGCATATATTTCTTACTGAAACACGTGACTCGGATGTGCACCAACATGGCGGAAATTATTTCTGTGACGTCACGTGAAAACGATCTATACGCGAGCGGTACTCTAAGTTATAAGAGATGAAGTACAAGATTTCTGTTTTGCTATGTTGAGTGGAGGTCAACTCCCCTTTCTAAGTCAATCACCTACAAACGAGAGCATGATGCCAACTACTTTTTCCTCTCATTGTAGCTAACCATTTAGCTGTCTACCAGCTCTTGCCGACTGCCTTATGACAAATAAAGTGTACACTGTACCACATACTTACATGAGTTGTAAATGTCACAGTTGCACTCCTCTTGACTGCACTGCACAGGACCTTTGAAACCATTCCAAATTGTGAATAGAACCTCTTCAGCCATGCATTCTTGTTGTAAGACTCAGGAATATCCCTGATTACCAATGTCTTCAGAAGGGAAATATCCACAGTTTGCAATTTATCTTCTGTAACTTTTTCCTTGTTTTCCTTTGCCAGCTGTTGCCCTTTTCCTGCATTTAAGGACTGACCAAAAATTCTTGTCTGTGGTTTAACTGTAGCAGCCACACCAAATGTATTTGATTTGGCCGGAGATGCTACTGCAAATGGAGGTTTTGGGACTGCAGTAGATTTAACCTGGAGAGATGGAGCAGCCAATGCTCCAAAAGTTAAAGAAGTTGAATCACTGATTTTCACTGTTTCACTTCCACTTTTGGTGCCAAAAACACTACTTGATGAGAATTCTGCTGAAGAAGAAGGTCCTAAGTTTTTAAAACCACTGAATGTTAAGTTACCAGATGATGGCTCCTTTACAGAAGCAACAAGATTAGAAAGAATACTTGAGCTGGTGTTTGCTGATGATGAATCCAAAGCCAATGAATTGTTACTTTGAAAGCCTGAGCTGGAGACAGGGTTTGAGGTCTGTGATTGCCCAAACAAAGATGCTGCTGGTTGAGAGCTTTGCACAAAAACATTTTTAGATGAGGTTGCAAAAGCATCTGCATTAGTTTGACTCATGCCAAATCCTGTTGCAAAACCACTACTAGCTGTAGATATGATGGAGGTACTAGCTTCCCCTGAAGACTGAACTGTAATTATGCAAAGAAAAAAAACATCAGTCTTGAAAAAAATAATTTTTGTCAATTTTACATTTACATGAATGTTCAACACTTCACACCCTAACATCAGTAAATGTGTTTTCTCCACACTGCTCTCTATATATTTCATATATATAGTTGATATATATGTTATATATATTATATATATATGTTATATATATTTATATATATTTATATACAAGGAGGATTTGTTTAACAATCAAGAGCTACTTTAGTTGGTGATCATTTCCTTCATTCATGCAAACCTAATGTTTGGTTCTGGGGTGATATTGTTTGGAAGAATTAGGTTCTGGTAGCTCGTAGGGGTTAAAGGGTAGTGCTATACATGTAGACCAGTACATGAAGAACATTTGTGGTAGTCTCAACTCAAGGTTTCAATAAAAACCAGTTCCCAGTTTCATAGACTGTACTACACAATGTGCATACATGTAGAAGATACATTTAGTTTAAATTCTAAATGGAGGTTAACCCTTTCACTCCCATGAGTGACCAAGACAGAATTTCTCCTTAGAATATCAATACAATATCAACCAGATTAGTGACGAGAATAAAGAAAAATATAAATTTAAGGATAATTAGTTGATCCATTACTAAATTCTCTGAACTTAACATATAAGAATTGTATGGTTGACAGTAAGGAGAATTACAATGGTCTGGGAGTTAAAGAGCTAAATGACTCATTTTGGACTCGCATGCTACTGCACACATGCAGTATAGAAATGATACTCACTATCTGCCCGCACTCACAATTTTTTAATAATCTATAACCCAATGTAACATTTAACGAATTTTTTTGGTTAATTTTGCTGGATGTTCACAACCTGCAAAAACCAGTTCCAATTGAGAAAAAAGATCTTGCTATAACAGTAATTAAATGCTGCAAACATTTTATTACCTCTAATGTGGTGAAGAATGTAGAATATAAAATAAGTGTCAAGTTGTGTTCTTTAAAATAAATGAGTTACCAATAATAAGATTCTTGTGTTTGCAGACAGATATCAGGGAAAGAAGATTTCTCCAAAATGGTTGTTTTTGGGAAGTCAAGATAATCGTTCACCAGATATTTCCCACGAGCAACTTGCAATGTTTGCCTCCCTGCAATTCCAAGAAACTTTGCACAGACACACCAATTTGATTACCAGCAACTCATTCACCCAACTCACTCCAAATTTGCATCTATGAACAACAACTGTGTCACTTGCCGTTGTATAACCCAACAAGTTAAAAAAATTTAAAAGTATCAAAATTGTTTCCTTGTTTGTGTTCTACAGTCTGAATTGAAAATCACAAAAACTGCTTCAAGCTGGAATTAACTATTTACTCCTGCAGAACAGAAAATATCAAAAACCAAAAAATAAAAACTTACAAAACCTCAATGCCACATGGCATGAATTTAAGGGAAAATTCAATCTTTTTTACAAGCCTCCTATGCCGGTCACTTAATACAAGATCAATTAACCACATAATTAACCCTTTAACTCCCAAGATATCATTAGTAATTCTCCTTACTTTCTGCTAAAGGATTCTGATTTTGTTAGTTTGGAGAATTTAGTATCAAATCCAGGGCGTGAAATTGCACTTAATACAGGCGCCAATGCGACTAAATTTTTCACTTTGGGGACCAAATCCTGAAAGTTAGTCGCCAAATTGGCGACTAGAACATTTCATCATAAGAGATATAGTGAATTAAAAAGATTTGCAAAGATAAATTCGCGGCAAACTTCCTCATTAAGTTTGTTTCTAAAACGTAGCACGTGCTTCTCGATCGACAACTAGACGCCATCTTGGATTTAGATGAGCCTGAAGGTTGTACATCATCCATCCTAGTGTCCACTTTGTGGCACGTTAAAGATCTTTTCCCCAACTTAATTTTGGAGGGTCTATCTAGAACGCTGACAGCGTAAAGAAAGATTTTGTTTGTCTTTGAAAATGGCGACCAACTTTTTTTTAATTGGCTACCACTTTGAAGAATTTAGGAGCCAAGTGGCTATCAGAAAAAAAAGTTTATTTCACACCCTGAAATCATATAGTAATCTCACAATTTATATTTTTCTTTATTCTCATCATTTGTCTGTATGATATTGTATAGATATAGTAAGGAGAAATTCTGTCTTGGTCATTCACAGGAGTTAAAGGGTTAAGATGAAGAAAATTTGAAATTAAATGAATTGAAAGGGAATAAAAATAGAAGGCAACTTCATTGTTTAATTATGCTCATGTTTGATATACATAATAAAATATTTTTATATTTTGGTACATTTTGTTGTGTTAGGTTGTGACCTTAACCCTTTAACTCCCATGAGTGACCAAGACAGAACTTCTCCTTACAATATTAAAACAATATCAAGCAGACAAGTGATGAGAATAAAGAAAAAATCTTAATTCGGGGATGATTAGTCGATCCATTACCAAATTCTCCAAACTAACATCACAAGAACTATATGGCAGACAGTAAGGAGAATTACTAAATGAGATCTTGGGAATGAAAGGGTTAACTCTTGACACCCTAACATCAGTATGCATATTCTCCATACTGTTCTCTATACATTTCATAATAGATTGACATCCTTACAAACTTTGTTGGAAATAAAAAGAATTGTGTTTCACAATCAAGAGCTTCCTAAGTTGGTGATCATTTCCTTGATTCTTAGGACCTCAATGTCTGATTCTGGGGTGATATTGTGGGGAGAAATTAAATGCTGATCACTATTACAAGTTAACCCTTTACACCCTGACACCAGTGTCCATTTTCTCTATACTCTTCTCTTTACAGTTACTTTGGTACTGACAAGGAGAATTCATTTAACAATCACAGCTTCTTAGCTTGGTGATTTTTTTCTGTATTCTCACGATCTTAATGTTCAATTCAGCAGTATTATATTAAGGAGAATTTAGATGCTGGTCACTCAAAGGGGTTGAATGTTTAAAGGTTAAGATTTAAATAGGCTGGGGCTTGGATTTCATCCTCACAAATAAAAAAGAGGAGAAGAACTGAGAGAAAAGGGTTCCTCTCTTTCAAACCCTGAATTATAATTATCTTATGATGAGTAAAAGGGACTGGAATAGGATTAACCCTTTCACTCCCAAGATCTATTTAGTAATTCTCCTTAGTATCTGCCATACAATTCTTATGATGTTACTTCAGAGAACTTGGTATTGCATCAACTAATTATCCCATGATTGATATTCTTCTCTATTCTCATCACCTGCCTGCTTGATATTGTATTGATATTGTAAGGAGAAATTCTGTCTTGATCACATGTGGGAGTGAAAGGGTTAAATAAATCATTTACCTGCATTTTGTTGAAAATTTGATACTGGTGTAGGAAATCCAGAGCTGAAAACTGGTTTGGCTAAAACTGCTGAAGAAGTATCAGGCTTAGCAATTGTAGACTGAGATATAGATTGAGATGAGGGAGTAATCATTGAAGCAGCTGTAGCAACAAAACCAAAATTTACTGTCTCAGTATGTTTGATCTGCTTTGCTTCTGCTTTATCACTTGTGGCAGGATTGTGGTCAAGTGGACTAACATAGTTTCTCTTAGCTGGTCTTTGACCTGGCACACTTGGATGCTGTCTCTTTGTCTCCTGCTGACCTAAAGAAAGCAATTAGATACACAGTGTATTTTTTTATTTGAATATTCATGTAGCCATGCCTCATTCTACAAAAGGCTTGTAATTGCCTGAAAGGAGGATTCTCTCCACCCAGAAGGTATACGTATTTTTATAACTTGTCTGGGACCAAAATTCTTCAAATGACAGTGTTGCGCATTACTCAGTTTGAAGTGTTCAAAATTTACTCATCTCAAAATACACGTATTTCTTAGCTTGATTAGCCTCTGATGTAAAGCTTGCAGATTAGCCTCTGATGCAAAGCTTGCACCCTCTTCCCCACTTTCGTAAAAAATTCCCAAATTCAATCCTAAATTGCATCCAGGTTGGGTTAAAATTTGGACAATAATTATTGGTTCATCAAAAGAAAGTAACTTGTTAAAATCCACAGCACATGGATAGTACTCAAAGAATTCCAACAAGATGTCCAGCTGTAAGATCTGAGAAACAGACTCTAGCTACTCTAGGACAGGAATGCTTTCAAAAATGTTTAACCCTAGACAAAGTGCATAAAACCGAGATACATTAATGTTACAGCCAGTCACGCATTTTGATACAGTGTAACAAAACTATAACGCATGCTGCCACTCCTTCTAATGAGATATCTCTACTTCAAAAAATAATTCTTTTGATAAAAATAAATTTGTTTTGGATATCACCATACTCTAGGTTGACTTTTTCATGATCCATCGTCTTGTTCTGTTTAATTATTTTGCTTTTCTCTAAATGATTGTTGTAATACATGTAGTTTTATAAGATTTTACTATAAACTACCCACCCATCTTATCTTTAGCTTGAGCTATCCCAAGCCACTGGCTTTAGTAACTCTTAATACAAAATCAAAAGAGACTTGTGTGTGTTTATCTTGCATGATTAACAAGTAGTAAAGATTTTACAAAGACAGATACAGTAGTATGAGTCACAAGGACACATCAACAGCAACTTCATTTGAGTTAATTAGGCAATAATATCTTTGTCACTAGCTAATCACTAGGAGGTTCATTATTTCAATTAGTGGTACATACGGTATATGTACTCTTTGTATGCAGCTTTGTATGCAGTAGTATGAGTCAGAAGGTCACATCAGCAGCAATTTAATTTGAGTTAATTAGGCAATACTATCTTTGTCACTAAATAATCACTAGGAGGTTCATTATTACAATTAGTGGTACATACCGCATATGCACTCTTTGTATGCAGCTTTGTGTTATGTTATTAAACAGAATAATTATGTACCTTACATACACTTGTGCGTATGTATGAAGAAATAATATCTCTGTACCTGGAAATTTTCTCCTCTGAAGTGGCTGCCCAGGAGCTTGTAATGACAAGGCAGAACGATGATCGCGAGGGTAACCAGGAGCTCCAGAACCCTGTGAAAGCCTACGAACAGCTTCTCTTTTCTGTAAGAAGTACATTTACATGCATTAAGGTAGCAAATCATTAAACTTTTCCAGAAGAGAAGGAGAATTAAATCTAAAAAAAAAACGGTTGCTGGATCTCGTGCTTTATCTCGTGCTGTATCTGGTATAATCTTACTGTTTTAAGAAATATCCGCTTTTAAATACAAAGTACAGAGGTATATACGAGAATAAGGAGTCCATTAGAACGTTCAGTTTCAATTCTCACCTTCTTCAGTCGAATCTGACTCGACATGCTTGAAAAAAGAAGTTCACAGGATCGATTTCCTATTCCAGTGGTTCCGCTGACAGCTTATGACGCTGTGAGATCAACCAACTACGACCAAACAATCAAGATCGACGATGTCTGCTAAACAATGTCTCGAATGGACGGAAGGCGTCCGCCAGTGGGAAAGTAACCTCTCGTTCACTGAAGACTTCATGAAAGCTGCAGGGAATTTCACGGAGCGCCTGTTATGGAGACCGTTTCAAAGGGCCGTTGAAGACATACCCAAAACCTTGACGACGGTTGAAGCGAAGCCTTTGACGATAAAATAATACTTTACACTAAACAAATGTAACTCATTTTCCACCACACAAAAACTTTTCCCCACTCGGGGGGGGGGGGGGGGTGGGGGAGAGCTTCAAAAAATATGGCGCCATATTTCATTCTCTTCGTGGGTGAAAATATATTTTCAATTATTGAAACTGCTCCGCGCCAGTTTATAATTTAGTAACGTAAATTGGCCACCACAAGAGAGTAGCAAAGCTAACGTTTCGAGCGTCAGCCCTTCGTCAGAGCGATTGGCGATAGGCTATCGCTCGGACGCGGAGGGGCTAAGTATATTCAGGTGATACTGGATTACGACCAGCGGACATAATAAACCACATACTCGGCTTGGCCGTTATCGGTCGTTAAAAACACTTTTTTATCATTTTTTCCCCATTAATCAGGTTGATTGGTTTGTTTGGGTGGGAGTATGTAAACACTGTTAGAAAATTTTATTTCCTAGACTTTTCAGCCATAATTTGATTAGGGGGGGAGGGATGGGAGATTTGTCATGGGTTCAGCAGCCGACTTTGTATTTAGATAAGGCTAGGTAAATACGGAAAAAGTATTTTTCTGCTCAAAGTTTAGATGAAACATGTGCTCTGACTAGTTGAAACTATGTACTTTATAATAGTACGGATAAACGGAGAGAAACCTCAGCAGTGTGTCTCATTTCCGCTCCAAAATTTCTTCGGGTTCATCCAAAATTCAAATTTGGAATCGTTGGTCTCAGAAAAACACAAAAAAACCCAAGTACCAGACTGCAATAGGGAAAACCGCTACGTTTACATTTAAAAAACGACAGGAAATAAAGATCGATGGCGTAGTTTTTAGATTTTCTTTCTGACAAGATATTTGAACTTCCTCGATACCTATCACAATTTATATGCTCTCCTTTAGTCTGGAATATTTCCTTAACACATCGCGAAAAAACCACGGGGTAGTCTGAAGCGGGTGGTTGATAACAAAAACATTGTTATTAGCTATCAGCTATTGAACCATCCCTGTAGGAGGAAACAGCTAATCGGAAAATTGTTGTGAACTATTATGCGCGCGTTTAATTAAACGAAACATATTATTATTGTTGTATATACTTTGCAGTTATTAATCGTGATGAACACAGTTGTATACGATGTGAATCGAATGCGTATGCTACAATCCTTCTTCAGGTGATAAGGTCGAATGGATACGCCTGCAGTTGTGCTCTTTGACCGTGCGGAAAAACCATGCGGTCAGATGCTAGCGATCGAGAAGTCGCGATCCAAAGCTACCCCATCGTGGAAAAAAAGATTTTAATTATGTGCAAATTTATTATTTTCTTCCACTTTCTGCAAAACTTTGATCCACTTAGTCTCACATAGAGGATTCTCTGGTGTTGATCAAAAAGTAGTTATTTAATACGCAATGAAGAAAATACCTGCTGTGCCTGTTTTACTTTACTAAAAATTCATACTGCGACTTAATTTTGGCGGAGAGACCAGACGTCAATAATTTGCATGACAGTATAATTTAGTGTAATCAACTAAAAAAATTAGCCAGAAGTTTGCGTTTAATTCAGCTGACAGAAACTCTACTCACACAACGGAAAAAACGATGATGACCTGAAGTTGCCAGTTACGGGGAACGGTCTTGGGTAAGTACAAAAGTTCTTTCTAAAAGATTAATTTTATTTAATATGTATCACAAGAAGACTATGAGAAGTTGAGCCTATGGCTTCATCTTGGATGTTTTTAAATTAGTTGGTTCTTTGTTATGCGGCTGACCACGGAGGCTTTCTTCAGGAGGCCAAGTCAAATTATTTCAAGGGATATTCTAAAGAAGCCAGTTTAGCAATGTATTAATGAACTACAGACTTTAACTCACGGCTCTATCATGAAAAAGTGAAGCTCTCATACGCGATTTCTCTTTCAAAACATGATTCGCTGATGTCAGAACCTCCTTTTGTTAAATTATTCATACGCTTTTGAGAGAAGTGTTGCACCCGCTAGTTTGATAATTTTGGACTATACACTAGCTCACACTTGACTTTACTCTTGAGCACGCTACGTTTTGTCACGAGCCATGATTTTTAGGTTCCATCAGTGATTGCACTTAAGAGTAAGAAAAGAAAAAAAAAAGCAAAAGATTTACGACAAAACTCTCAAGAAATGTGATGCAAAAAAACCGCGCACTTTTGTCAAAATGAAAATCGAATCCAAGTTTTTAGATTGCCCTATCTGTCTCACATTTTAATATGGAAATAGTAGTTCATAAAAATTACCAACCCTAATCACCCAAGTAATTACCAATACATCAGACTATGATCTTCATCGGTTTGGGCAAAATGCATAAATAAGGAACAAAGATAAAGAATTGAATTCACATAGTAAAATACCTATAGGACTTTTTGGCTAAATCAGGTCGAGCCGAACTGAATTCTCATTTTTCTGTCGATCATGCCCCAAGGATCTACCCACTCTCGGTCTCTAAATAATGACCTGGGTACCAAAATTTGCCCTCCTTTTCGGTCAAAAAGAAAACTTTCATAGCTGTATCATAGTGACAGATGAAAAGAAACGAGTTATGAAAGTCCGATTTTTTCCGTGATATTTTCTCAGAATATATAACTAAGAGTTTCGCTGCCGTTTATTTACATTTATTATAATTAACGACGATATCATGTTTTGACTTTCGGCTAAAATAGGTCTTGGAAAGTCCGCTGGTGGCATTAAAACTTTTGAGATAAAGCATCCTGTTACATAGTGACACCACTTGCGCATGTTCTGGCCCATATAAAGTTCCAATTTCAACGCAGGCTTAGTTTCAAAGTCATTTCTCTCCCAACGATCAGTTTTTTCGATCTTGAAAAGGAAAAGAAGACTGCGATACTCATTTAGGCAGGTTCACAGCATAGTAGAAGTACCTTATGGTTTGCTATCATTATGATAAGATGAAGCAAAACCAACAATATCATTTTGGGAAATTTTTATCAGCGTTTTCAGGGGCGGCGAACTGTGTGCTATTTTAAAAGTAGAGCGTGAATGTTTGAATCAGAAGAAAGAGCTACTAATACATTAGGGAATGGGTCTTAAAGAATTCGGTTCCTTTGTTATTTAGATGTCTGTTTCCAGTTTGCGTGCGTTGGGACGACGACCGTTCTTTGTACTAAGTAAAAACTGTTTCTGCCCTTGAGGAATTGCATTTAAGAAGCTCTGACACTTCTATTTCCGTGTCTCATGGACCCGTGCCATATCTAATGCACGCCTTTTCACATCAAGCTTTAAATTTGTCGTAGACATATCATATCGCTTGTCGTGAGAGTGCGATATGTCATACCACTTGGAATAAAGCCAAATAATAAGTGGCTCTGCAGTTATCGTATTCCCTGGTGTTCTGTAGACGGCCACATATTTGTATCACTGTGCTTTCAAAATTTCAACTCTAATTAGTATGCTAATAAGCTTCACCGGCGCCCGCTGGTTTGATAATGTTGGACTGTAAAGATAAAAACTTCAGTTATCTCTTAAACTCGCTCCTTTCTGAGATCAGCCATGGTTTTTAGGTCTCAGCAGCGACCGCACTGAAGAGCAAGAAAAAAAAATCTAAAACATAAAGACAGACCTCTCAAGAAAAGTGATGGCAAAGAGTTGCCTCTTGTCAAAGTGAAATTTAGAGACAAAAATTATTTGAGGTCTCACATTCTGATATAAAAATGAAGATAGGAGGTCAATAACACTACTAGCGCATAAAAAAGTATGAGGAATCAAGAGAAAAAGCAGCAATCATACTATAAAATGCTTTTAGGTCGGGTTGGACGGGAAATTATTTAGCTTTCGTTCATGACGTAAGGACCAAAATGCGTTCAGCATTAATGTCATGACCTAGCGAAAAACACGTTCACAGTTCTGCCCTATTCCTAACAAGAACAATGTTATAGCTGCGTCAAACGAACGATAATAAGAAGAGAGTTTAGAAAAGCCAAAGAATTCTCAAAAAATGCTTTTATTTTAGATGAAACAAAGAGTTTCGTTGCTATTTACTTACATTATGACAACGATGTCGTATTTTGATTTTCCAAGAAGACGGAAATTCTGCGAGGATCTCAGCCAGAATGTTTTCAAAGAAAGTCTGCAGGTGGTATTAAAAGAAGTTTCAAAAAGAGCATTGTGTTTCATAGTTTCATCATTTAAGCATGTTGGGGTCCGTAAAGTTCCTCTTTCAATATAAGTCAAGTTCAATTTAAAGTCAATTTGTTTCCAAAGACCTCTTTGTCGATTTTGAAAAGTGAAGGAAGACTGCGATATTCACTCAGTAAGTAGCATAGCATAGGAGAAGTACCTTATGGTTCTGTTATCATCATGATAGGACAGAGCTAAACCAAAGATATCATTTGGGAAATTTTTAATACGCGTTGTCAGGGCAGAACTGTGTGCTATTTTAAAAGTATAGCGTGAATGCTTGGATCAGGAGAGAGAGTCTTAGAGGAGTATGTTACTTAGTATTTCGATGTCGGTTTTTTTTTTTTTTGCATGCATCGGGACGACGACCGTTCGATGTACTTAGTACAAACTACTTCTGCCTTTGAGGAATTGCATTAAAAAAGCTTTGAAAACTTCGTATTGGAAGAAAATAAGTAAAACTTTTGATTAAGCCATAGACAAACGTGCAATGGGACTTTTATAGTACCCGTGTCTTATCGACTCTTGCCGTATCTAACGCTTGCTTTTTCACACCAAGCTTATTTGTCGCATGCATGACATATCCCTCGTCATGCGTGTTTGCGATATGTCATACTGCTTGGAAAACAGCTGAACAATAAGTGCCTCTGCAGTTATCGTATTTCCTGTTTTTCTGTGGATATCCTCATATTTGTGCTCTCAAACTTTATAATTTCATTTCAGGTGAGTTTATATAACTACAATGGGAGTCCAAGAGTTCTTTAGAGACAGCTGTCGTTCATGACTTAAGGACCAAAATGTGTTCGGCCTTAATGTCATGAACTACTTAAAAATACGTTTGCAGTTCTGCCCTATTCCTAACAAGAACAATATTATAGCTGTGTCATGACGAAAGATAAGAAGGAACGAGTTTTGAAAAGCCAACGAATTTTGAAAAATGTTTCTATCAGATAAAGCCAAGAGTGTCGTTGTCATTTACTTGCATTATAACAGCGATATCATATTTTGAATTTCGAAGAAAAAGGAAATTCTGCGTGGATCTCAGCCAAAATTTTTACAAAGGAAGTCTGCAGGTGGCATTAAAAGAAGTTTAAAAAAGAGCATCAGGTTTCATAATTTTATCATTTAAGCATGTTGAGGTCTGTAAAGTTCTTCTTTCAATACTAGTTAAGTTCCATTTGAAGTCAATTTGTTTCCAAAGATCTCTTTATCGATTTTGAAAAGTGAAGGAGGACTGCGATACTCACTCAGGCAAGTTCATAGCATAAGAGAAGTACCTTATGGATCTGTTATCATCATGATAGGACAGAGCTAAACTAACGAAATCATTTTGGGAAATTTTCATAAACTTTATCATGGGCGGCGAACTGTGTGCTATTTTTAAAGACTAGCGTGAATGTTTAGATCGGAAGAAAGAGCTGCTAAGACATTAGGGAATGAGTCTTAGAGGAGTCTGATACTTTATATTTAGTTGTCTGTGTTTTTTCTTTTTTTGCATGCATGCATAGGGACGACGACCGCTCGCCGTACTTAGTTAGAACTGTTTCTGCCAGTAAGGGATTGCATTTAAAAAGCATTGACAACTTCTTATTAGAAAAAAATAAGTAAAACTTTTGATTAAGCCATAGACGAACGCGTAACGGGATTGTTTTAGTATCCGTGTCCTATAGACTCGTGCCATACCTAACTCGTGCCTTTTCACATCAAGCCTCAAATTTGTAGCATCCATGACATACCCCTAGTCATGTGTATGTGCGATATGTCATACTGCTTGGAAAACAGCCAAACAATAAGTGCCTCTGCAGGTACCGTATACTACGTATTCCCTGTTTTTCTGTGGACGGCCACATATTTGTATATCACTGTGCTCTCAAACTTCATGATTTCATCTCAGGTGAGATTATATAACCACAATGGGAGTCCAAGAGTTCTTTCATTTACCAGTTCTCCTCTTCATGTTGGTATCGTTTCACTCAGTTGTTACTCAGTACCACCTTGATACACGTGAAGTCTCCATCTTTGGTAAGATGATTCAAAAACACATTTTTAAAACAATCATTGGAGCAGCATTCGGTGATGTGTGTTTGCGGGAATGTTATCGTGATGTCAGATGCCAAAGCTTAAACTATGTGTTCACCCAAGACAAGTGTGAGCTGAGTAACCGCACAAAGGAGGCCAGACCTGAAGATTTTGTACCCAGCTCTGAGAGATATTACTTCAGACGAGATACGAAGAGAGGTGAGCGTTAAGGCAAAATGATTTGGCCAACTGTCCTAAATGGAAAGACATAGTGTCTCTTTTACTCTTTTTGTTTTCTAGCTATTCTCGGTGCCATTCCAGAACTGCCTGCAGACTCGTGTAAGGAAATCAAGGCGAGTGAAGGTGGAAAAGCGGTCAGCGGCAAATACTGGTTGAATTTCATCATACTTGACACTCCTGTGTTGGCTCATTGTGACATGAAAACAGAAGGTAGAGTAAGACAGTAAAGCAGAAGCCTTTGTTAGCCTTTGTGCTAGGTATAATCGATCGTTAGTCTGGTCGTCTGGGTGAGAGTTGTCCGAAGAAAGACTGTGACTATGTTGAAGAAAGGTTGGAATTTTCCCAAAACGTCATAAACTTTTTCCCTCATTTATTTTTATATCACTCTTCAGCACTTCCACACTTGAGGTGACTAGTTTCGAACCAGCAAGGAACTTCTTTATATGCCTGACCTCGTGCCCAGGTCCTACCGTGTAACTAGAACTGAAATTGGCCGTTAGAGGCCTGGTTACGAAACTAGTATCAGCCCTCTTATAAAGGTATCAGTAGGCGGGTTATCAAAAACATCATACATAGAGCAAAAAAAAAAACAACTAAGGTTACCTAAGTTCTTGAGATGTCAGGTTCAAAATGCACTCCGAGAGATGTCTGATTCCTCTAAAATAACTATCTGCCAAAGCTTCCTTATTTTCCAGGTTGAAATCAGAGTGAACTAACATGAGACTCGCGATAGGAAAACTGAAATTAAAGGAATATTCATGTTAGCAAATCAAAATAAGTGATATAAAAAGAACATAAAAGCAAAAAAAATAAGTTTCCGAATAAAAGTGCTTGAGGATCAATGAATATTTTAGCTTTAAATGAGTTTTTTCCATTCTTTAACAGATGCTGACGAATGCACTACCTCCGTTCGTATTTGTAATGAGAACGCCGACTGCAAAAACACTCTGGGATCGTATAGTTGTTCTTGCAAAATTGGTTTTTCTGGAGATGGACATACTTGCAAAGGTAGAAGAGGTTTTATGAGTGAGCTTCCATATTTACACCACAAATGCTCAATTACAAGTCAAATTTGGTCTTTCGTCAAGCAAGTTTCGACATCCATGGGCCAATTTATCATCCGTCGGATTCATAGCAAATATGAAAATCCGGCAAGTCTCTTACTGTTCCTTTCTCATTTATTATCTGTATCAACCTGCCAATTTATATCAACAGATGTTGATGAGTGTGCCAGCAGCGAGCACGACTGCCATGATTTGGCTTTATGTACCAATACTGTGGGGTCCTTCACCTGCTCATGTCACCATCCGTACGTAGGGGATGGAAGATCTTGCAACTTTGCAAGCCCGTCAGGTTAGTGCCTCAGGTCTTCTAAATCTGAATTTCGTATCTTATTTCTTGGTGTAAAATCCTACAGCTGTTCCTGTAACTATCTTCTCTTAAGCAGGAGCTCGCCGTCGGGTAGTTATAAATAATCATACAGAAGGTGATCAAGCAACTTGCACAAAATAGAACCAATTTTACGTGGAAATTTTTGATCCAGCTGGCTGTGCAAGTGAAGTGAGCTGAAGCGAATCGTGTGTTCTTCTGTTGAAGAGGTTTCCCACTTTGATCCCAGAGGAAACAAAACTTATAACAGTAAGGATTACTGCACAATGAAATAACTCAGAGGGAGTACATTGGCGGCTCCGATCTGTATCGTAATGGTTAGGCCACATTGTAGAGCTCCGACTACTGTGCGGGAGATGAAGGGTTCAAGCACCAGACCTTACTTATACTTAGGGTCTTAAAATAACTGAGAATGTGTGTATGATATGTGAAAATGTTTGGACATTCTTCTCTTCTCGGATAAAGACAATAAACCCTAGTTCACGTCTCCTTCATCTTTTCTGTACTGGTTAGTAAGGAACGTTAAAGAGAGCCCTCGCACTTCTCGAAAAGGGGAGGGAAAGTTGCTCCCAGTGTTGTGGTCTGGCCGTGTTATCGTTTATACAGGTCCCCATTTCAACCAGCTTTAAGCTGAACGGGGTCAGCCTGTCTAGGTAAATAAATTGCATTTGAAGGTTTATTTCTCTGTTTTTGAATTTCTTAAATCATTCCTTCTTTGCCCATTTTAGAATGTCAAAACTATCAAAGTCTGACAGGAGCAGACAGAAGGATAAATTACACCAATCAAAACACGGTTTGTGACGGCGGACTCAAGGGTTGGTACCGTCTGGAAGGAGCAGCAGGTGCAAGAATGCCTACTTCATGTCCACCTAAAAACCAATGTAACACTCACGCTTCCGGATGGCTAAATAGTACACATCCTACAGTAGATGATGGTCAGGTAAACGGGACAGTTTGCTTCCACTGGGTGTCAGACTGTTGCCACTGGTCAAGTTCCGTCAAAGTGATAAATTGCGGCGGTTACTATGTTTACTACATAACTGGCACACCCGCATGTTACCTCCGTTACTGCAGCACAGACTAAATCGATGCTGATTCAGAAAATTATAACTAGCTTTCAAGAGTCCCCCCGTTAAAAATGCTTACACTCTACTGTATTTTTGCTTTAGTGCTTATCTCAGAAAGTAAGCGAGCTAAGATTGGTAATAATTGCCCTCGATCATCTGGAAAAAAATTATATCTCACCTTTTATGTGTTCTAGAAGTTGGAAACGTTAGCGATAAAGAAGTTTCAGGCCTTTGTGAGATATTCCAAAGTGAATGACACATTTAGTTTTCTGCCCTTAAGCTCCAAGATTTCAGGGGGATTCAATAATTAACTTGAGGTTATTGGAACCTGATTTTGATTTTAATAAGAGGGCAAGGTTTGCTTTGTATTAAAACGAGTATCAGAAGGCAAACACTTACTAGTATGGCTTAGTGTACATGCATAATGTAAAACTTTCTTGAATAACGTTGTGATGGTCCATTTTAGCACCAAGCGGCTGAACCACAAAATTCACCAATTGTTTTAGAATTAGCAGGAGAAACTCTCGAAATAATTATAGGTTATGTCTACCAAATGCAGACTGTCTACCGATTGGTGGTCTTTCGCTTTTAGAGGTGCCGAAACCTATGACGGCTTTCCCCGCAACATTAAGATTATTAAGAATGTGAATACCTCAGAGTTTGGTGATTAAGTACCTCACCATTTGATGTCAGGGGCGCTTATTATGCTTGCTCGAGTTTTAGTTGTTACATTCTCGTAGCGTAGGTGATTATCTTATTTATATTAATTTTTACGCTTTTAAGCGGCATTTTCTTTGTTAATGTTTTATTTAATTTTTTTAAATTCATAGTAATCATGGTAAAGGGCTCCCACTGAAATATAAATCCAAGCAATGAAACTCATGCTTTCTAATTGAGTGGTTTTGTTATGGTATGTTTCTGCAACGAAGGGTCTTGCAGATCACAGGTACCGTTTACTGTTTGAAGTACACAATTAAAATACTTGACAAATGCATCATATGGAGCTTAGTTTTTAAGTCACTTAAAAAAAAATAAAAATAAAAATGGGCCAAACTAACCTTACCTTGCTTTTTTTTTTCCTTTTTTTCATTTTTCTTCGCTTAGAATGACGTGTAACTGAAATCAGGAGATGTTTGGGCGGCTAAAATTTGAGAGCGCCAAAAAGATATTGCGAGTCATTATGGTGACATGACATGTTAAAATTGGCTATTCACACCTTGGCGGACAAGAGAATTCAGTTTTGAAATACAGTCGAACCTGTCTCAAGCGGCACTGCATTTTCCCTTTAACTCCCGTGAGTGACCAGAGCAGAATTTCTCCATACTATATCTATACAAAACTATCCAGACAAGTGGTAAGAATGGAAAAAATATCAAATATGGGATTACTAAATGATCCGATACCAAATTCTCCAAACTTACACAATGAGAATCGTTTGGCAGACAGTAAGGAGAATTATTAATGAGATATTGGGAGTTAAAGGATTATGCAGTCATCTTGTATTCAGGTTACTTCTCACCTTCAGAGGCCGAAAAAATCGATTTTTATTTTATTTGACCAAACTGAAATTAAACATTCAACGTAACGTTTCCATTAAAAAATTTATGAAATCTTTAAAAGCACCTGAGTAATTTGGAAAAACGTATTTTCAAAGAAAAGTCACTAAACCAGGTAGGTGTCATATTCTCGGACCAAGGCCGGTCCCCAGGGGGAATTTTCGCGGCAACCGCTCTCAATGGGGCTCGTTTTTTTATGTTTTTTTTTTCCATATTTTGTTTACCTTGCGCACTTAACAAAATTCACTTGTGGAAGCTCTTTGCTCATGGAAAAGTTGTTTGCTCGTAGAAAAATCAAAAGCAGAAGAAAGTCTCTGGTAAAAAAAAAAGGAAAAAAAGGGAAAACAGGTCTAAAGAAGAAAGAAAGAGAACCATTCTGGTCAAGACAAGAAAAATTCCTTTGTGAAAGCGACTAGTATTGGCAGAGCTTCACGCTGGCGCCCAGATTTCGTACAAAGAAGTCGCCTCAAATTATAATTTGAAAGCTGTCTATCGATTCGTTGTCTTGCTCCTCAGCACATTTTGCGGTTTTCCATTTTTGCCGCGGGTTTTGCCTTTGCCTTTTCGCAACTTTGCCTATTATTGCGCCACCCTCCTCAACGCTCCAATGAGCGATCGAGATAAAAAAAGAGTGTTTTCCATGGGTTACTTTTCCCTCGAAATCTTTATCCTTCGTTATTGACGCCAGGATCAACGAAATTTACGCCTATCGGCTCACCGGCGTAATCATGATTCCACACTGGATTGGATGTTGTGAGAAAGTGAGAAAGTTTTTAACTCACGAGTCTTCTGTTACAACGAAATGCAGAGTCTGTTCCCAATGTAATGAAATTACGATAGAAGAGAGAGGAACCAAAATCATACAGCATTTAAACTCTACGTACAATAGCGCCCTGTCCCTTTTGCACCATACTCCTAACGGTAACATATTCATTAAAAAAATGACTATGAAACATACTGTAAAGAATCTATTGCAATGTTTTTAGCATTTAAATTTGGTATTATATGAAACGTGTACCTATGAACCTATATGTGCTGTCTGAAACCATTCGGCAGCAAAACAAAGCTGGAACCCAAAATTTCTTTCTTCGAAAAAAAAGTTCCAAATATTTATTGCTAACAGGCTTTAGATAAACTCATTTTTTTAAAGGAAAAGAATAATTTACAATCAGATTACTGGTTCCTGCCGCAAAATACTCCAAATTTAGTATTTTCCAGGCGTTCGGTTGGTAAAACCAAGCGCTATATTAGTTAACGGCGCGATAGCAGTAGATAGGTTTCCAGTCCACCGCTACTCTCGCGCCGTTCACTTTGCTTTATTCCGTGCGTTTTACTTAACGAACACCTGGTACAAACTATTCCAAGAAACGATTAGGGCCCACAAAATTAGTGTAAAATTTTTCTCACGCAAATCATGAATTTACCAATATTTCAGTTACAATGGAAAATTCCTTAGGATCTATCTTTTCACGGTTATGAAACGTTGAAAAAGCAGAAAAAAAACAAAACAAAAAAAATTAACGATAACAGCTATAGGGAAACTCAAATAACGCCCCAATTCCACTGGGTTGAGAAAAAGGTTATTTCATGTTACCCTATGCATCTTTAAAAAATATTTAGTACATTTGCATAGTGATTTTCTTACGCTTCGTCTCATCAGTTGTGATTGAAAAAAAGGCTTCAAAATAGAATAATAATTGGCCACTAGCATTCGAAATTTAATAATGTTGCAATGGTAATAGCTTCCAAAATTGCCACATGTACTTCCCTTGACGAAAACTTGATAAAGCTGTACCACGCTTCCTTATAAGTCACGGTTTATTCACTTGATCGATTCTATTAAAACACTTCGGTTAACTCCCACTCACAGCTCCCAGTTTATTCGAAAAGAACACGCACAAAATGTCCCGTTGTAAGCACGTGGAACAATGCCATATATGGGGCGATAAAACACGTGCCGCATACATGATTGTTTGGATATGTATAGATAAACGAAACCACTTATAGGTGTCAATCAAATTACGACTAATTAACGTATCGAAAAGCTTCCAACATCCTGACTAAAAAGTAAAGGGTGAGTAATCATGAGGTTATACGCTGCAGAATGAAGGTACGTTCGAGTTTTGCTTGAACCCTGAAGCCGACCCCTAGTATGACAAACATCTAATTTCTCCATAGAATATCACCCCACAATCATAAATTACGGTCACAAAAATAAAGGGCATGATCACCAACTCATGAAACTCTGGATTATTAAAAAATTCTCATTGTGGGCACCTGAGCAAATGTATAAAGAACTGTATGGAGAATATGCATACCAATGTTAGAGTCTAAAAGATTAACCCTTTAACTCCCAGATCAAATTCTCCTTACTGTCATCCATACAATTCCTATAATGTTAGTTCAGAGAATTTAATATTGGATTAACTAATTATCCCCAAATTGATATTTTTCTTTCTCCATGCGTAGAACTAGAGACTTCAGAAGCAAATGTAAGTAAGTAAACGGTAACCTTGGGTACAGACAGTTATTCCAACATAACAAATGTCGAAATTCCGAAAGGGCTGGGTAACTGTGAATAGCTGTAAACTTTGAAAATGACTCTGAAAATGATTTTAAGACGAATAGGTCACTGTTCGCTTCTTTAAATTCCTTTCGGTCTGGCCGGAGCTGAATTATTGATAATAATAGTGGTATGCATGTAAATTCATATTTTCTTTTTTAAAATGATGTATAATTTAAGTTTCGAACTATACTAAAAAACTAATGCCTTGTGACAAAATAAACAGAAATATTGGAGTAACATTGATGTCTAAACGTCTTTTTTGTATGTTACAGATCAGCTCAACAGCTCTCCGGTCAATCTGTTGAAGAGTTCGCAGAAAGCCTTGGACGTCTTACAATCACTGATGACACCTTTCTGTCACCAGACACAATAAGCACAGCTTCCAATCAGAGTGACGAGCCCACACCTGTGATCTTACCTAAGCCGCGCGAAAAGCTGAGTGAGTTCCTGGTAGCATGCAAACTTGAACCGCTTGGAAAGCCATGGCTTTCTTGGAGTGATTCCTCTGAGCGAACAAGACAACGTCAGACAAGGAGAGATACCGATACTTCATGGCTAATCTTCATCGATCACAGTCTGGCCGAGGCGCTTAAGTTCCACATCAGCCTACCACACGAATACGAGTAGACTTGAGGCAGCTTGGCCACTTTCTTAGTTTCATCACGAGCCCGCATCTTGTTCAGGACCTTCCATTTGGGCAAAAACATCTCAAGCTTTCGTCTGGTGAGGTTATTCAAGTACCTAACGCAATCCGTATGATGATACCCGAGCGAGTGGTACAACAGTACACTCAGTACTGTTTGGAGACCAACTTCAAACCATTCAGGGAAACTACTATGAGACGAGTACTCTCTGAGTGCAGTGCCTCTGTAAGAAAATCACTGCAGGGCTTAGATTATTTTGCAGCTGAAGGTGCTCGTGCATTTGATGATCTCGTGGTCCTCATACGCCAAATAGGGGAAAGGTTCCGGAAAGGAGTGGGAGACTACAGTTGTGCAAGCTCTTATGACAAGCAAGCAGTATTTGAAGGGGGACTATAAGGTAATGTGAATTCTAACGCCAGAAAGACAGCTTGAATAAAACTAAAAATAAGGACTTATTTTACCTCGTCAACAAAATCATTCCGTAAAAAAATATATTTTGTTCTCTTTTTCTTCTCTAAATGGTGCACGTGTAACTAGCTTACATAAATTCTCGAGATTAACAATGCGCGCACGAGGATAGTGGTCTTTTCTAAGGTTAAGGTTAAAAGTTATTCGCCCCCTTACGTTAATAATATTTGTTAGAGTAAAAAATCATTTGATTAAATATTATATTGAAGTATAAGCACAGACAAACAGTAATCTCAACTTTGTTTTGTCAATAGGTTCATGTCACTAGCCTCTCTAACGTAGCAGACCACTGTGTGTTGTTTGCTCTGAGCGACAGTAGTGATGCAGATTACCAGCAACAATGCAGTCACCAACACACTCATCTTTGTGGCCGTTGTCAAAGTCTTCAGGAAACTCTGGCAAAGATTGAACGCGTCCTTGGCGAGACGACCTTTCCGACTCAGAGCGCGAAAGACGAAGCGCTATTTATATTCCAGACAGCCCAGCTGGCCATAATATCCTGGAAATGCCACATCCTTAGATCAGCTAACCAAGACCAAGCGAGAATAGATGCACTGGAGAAACTTGACGACAACACTGTCTTGATAATTAACGACTGGGCCATGAAGTTCCTGCCACAAAAATACAGAGAGTCCCAAACAGACTGGTTTGGTAAGCGAGGCATCTCCTGGCACGTTTCTGTCGTCTACCGTCGTGTGAACGGGGTAGTCCAGTGACAGGGCTTTCTGCACATAATCCAGTCGTGCAATCAAGGCAGTGCTGCAGTGGTTAAAATCATGCAGGATGTCCTGAATACCATCAAGCTGGAGCACAATGAGATTAACAAGAAGTTCTTTCGCCAAGATAACGCAGGATGTTATCATTCGTCGTCCACCGCACTCTCATGCCAAGTGATATCCTCCTGCACCGGCATCGAAATCAAGCGCATTGACTTTTCTGACCCACAGGGTGGAAAAGGTGCCGCAGACAGGCTCGCTGCAACCTGCAAGAATCACGTCAGAACTTTCATAAACGAAGGAAATGACGTGACCAATGCCGAACAACTGAAGAGTGCTCTTCTTTCGCATAGGGGGGTAGAAGGAGTTCGAGTTGCTGTCATGCAAAGTGTTGAAGAAGAAGCAATAGTAGATGACAACAGAAAGATTATTGGTATCAACGAATGAAACAATTTCGAGTTTAAAGACAAAATTCTCGTGGCTTGGCGCGCTTATGGTATGGGAAAGGGAAAAGAGATCCCATTGGAAACAACATCAGAAGGTTAGTCTAATGAAAATTCACAATTTTATCCTTCTTTAGAATTATGTCACCGCGCAAACTTTTTTTTTTTATAGTTTGAGTAAAAAGGTGTACGTTTATCGTTTTTTATAGCCTTCAGACGTATGAAAGGCATCCATTTCCCACCCTGGTGCGCAGGAAGAGCGGGTGTCTACCACCCCGAGGGGTTTTGCTTTGTAAAAGACTTAAGCCCCTTAGCCCCTTTATAAATTTGTAGCCCTTGATTTGTTCTACAAAATTTTTAAAACGAACATCGCAGAATATAGCGGTTCTGAAGAAAATGTCGTCATAATATGTAAAAAGCAAACGTTTCATCTGTTCGCGCAGTAAAGTGGACCAAAGGGGCACTCTTCACAAGCTGTGCAGAGTAAATTATTGAAGTAGGTTAACAGTGCTGTTTATGTAAATCTTGTTTCTTTATGTGTTATCTACTTCAGAACATGGCATTAGTTGGCTTTCATCTGAGTTTTCTTCTGGAGACTTTAAACCCCTTAGCCCAAAACCGACTCAGTCAAGGAAGAAGCAAGAGACGGAAGTGGAGTAGGTTCATGATCCCACTGACAATACAAATGAATCGTCATCCGTGTTTACCTGCCCTCAGGATGGGTGTGTTAGGGTCTTTCAAAGGCTGTCTTCTCTCGAAAAACACCTATCTTTAGAGAAATGCCCTAAGTCTTTAGAGAAACGGTCTTTGTTAGACCTTGCCAAACTAGGCTACAGTCCAGGTCGGAGGAGGGCACGACCAGTCAAGTTATTTCGTTTGCGTCTTTTAGGGATACAAGAGAGGCTACATCCGGCGAAGTAGAGGTAAAAGAAGGATGGGCGCTAAAGCCGAGCAAAAAAGCATATCATTTTAACCAAAACCAGAGGGATTATCTAAATGCGAAGTTTACAATTGGTCAAACCAGCCGCAGAAAACTAGACGGTGATATCGTATCACGTGAAATGAGACGTGCAAAAGGACCTGATGGTGATCATTTGTTCAAAGTATCCGAGTTTCCTACCCCGCAGCAGTGCACTTTATATCTCTCACGTCCTGCAGCGAAGGTCCGACGGCAAACATCCGACGATGCTGAAATCCAAGCTGTAGTAGAAGAGGAAAACTTTACCATGGCAAGAGAAACAATCCTATCCATCACGCTACAGCATCCCATCACTTACGATCAGCACGATATCTGTACCATGGCCAAGGGAGGATCTCTGGAGCGACTTAAACTTGGAATGTTTCCAAACATTTGTCAGCAACTAGAATTAGAAGTACCTCCCAAGCCTGTTCGCCGCAAAGCGCTCTACGTTGACCTGCTGAAAAAAACCGTCATTAATTTTACTTGCCAGCTCTGTGGGCAAAATATGTAGAAACAGAAAGTACTACCCTGCTCACAGACGTTTTTCTGTTTTGGGAATTTGGTGCGCGCACAAGATAAGTGATTGTTCGTGAGAGAGGGCGGAACGCGCTTTTTTTTTTTATACGTGCACTCGAAGATATCTAAAAATGAAGAGAGTCTGTGAACAGGCTAGTAAAGTACACATATTGTAGAGTTTTGCCCAAACGGTGTTCTCACTTCTCCTTAGAGGCTTGCTTCCAGGAATGAATCATTCACCATTTGTTCTCGCCGGAATAACTAAGTCAAGAAAAAATCTATTTTGTTCATTGTTTTGCTTCCTTTACTTATTTTTGAAGTTTGTTATGTTTAAAAGAGCGTTCCTTTCCGGAAAGTGAGATCATTTCTTATTTGTCAGGGTGAGTCCTTGTTACAAATCAGTCAGTTACCTTTCAGCTCGCGACTATTTGCACATTATAAATGTCTCTTCCCGCTCTAACAAATCAATGACACCTTATCTTATAAATGTGAAGAGGTATTTTAGCCTGCATAACAGCCGCTTCATGAGCCAAGTGAGGCGAACGCGGCATTTGCTCGAAGCACGAAACGAGTGCGAAGCGCGAGACGAGGGATGGAGAAAAATAAAGCTTTATTTTTCTACTCCCCTCGTCGCTTCTCGCGCTTCGCGCAAAATGCCACTTTCGCCTCGCTTGGCTCATAAAGCGCCTGTTATGCAGGCTGGAGGTATTTCTGCAAGTTCTCTGAGTTAACCAAAAATAGCTTTGTTTATAGTCGCTAAACACTTCTAGAGGTCTCTAGAGAAAGCGTTACACGCGAGAATGTGGAATTTTATAGCACTCCACATCGCGTATTCAGCCCTGCGGAGTGGTTCTCTTTTCCTTGCGCTCACGGCGTAAATTGGTCATAGTTAACTCAAAGATTATTATTAGCCTCAATAGGATTTTCAACAATTTCGAAGAGGTCTGGAAGGTTTTAAGGATGCGATAAGCACATGCAAGTTTGAAGTTGTGTTGTGGACAAGCTCTAAATGAAACTGAGAATTTCTAGTCACCTGGCTAGGGTTTCCTGGTTTCGGAGGAAAACTCATTAAAAAAAAATTAAATTTTTTCAGAACATATGTGAATTGAATAATGGAACCCCGGGAAAACAGTCCCAAAAATTTCATTTCTAACATTCAAAGATATTATATAGGCCGATGTAAGTTTTGAAGGTTACTTTGAAAAACAAGAATTACGGGCCTTTCTGAGAGCTAAAATATAGTTTGACTTGAAATTGCTGGAATTTCATGTCTAATACTAATTATATATAAAACCTGGGATATTTCCTGTTAAAATTTAACTCGACTAAAACAGAATAGTAATATTGCAGAGTGTACATGTGTTGTTTACTTAAACACACTGTGACGTATTTTAACATATTTGCGCGTCACTTTAGCTACGCATTATCTCTATAACGACGAGAATGCAAAACTCTATTCGCTAATTTTTAATTTCTCCACGTTGTGTGTGGTTGGTAACCTGATACAACGATCAAGTTTACGCAACGATTTCGGACATGTCCATTTCTCGTAATCACCTCCCTGTCCTTTCCTCGCTTTTTAACTCGTGAAGAGCGAGTTGTAGATATGATGTGGAGAATGGCACTCGCCCGCTCGCTCGCTCGATTGGTCGATTGCAGCGACTGGCAGGCATGCAAGGATTCACACTGAAATAACAGAACAACCTTCGTTTTTCATAAAATTGTAATTTACAATCCTTGAACTTGAAACAATCCGAAGATTCATTGAAAATATCACCCACTGCGAAGCGCTCGGAGTTTACAGATGTTCCAAAGCTTTTTCTGTTATGGCGTGAGATTGAGGAAAAAATCGATCATTACGTTTCGTATGGTGTGTTTTCCTGCGTGAAGCAACAAAAGATGCCGGCGACTGACGAAATTACAAGTTATCACGAAAATCAAATAACACCTAAACAAACAATCTTAGCTACCGATTTTCAGTGAATTTTTAAAGAAAAATTTTCTTTTAAGTTTCAAGACAATTTGAAGATTCAAATAAATATTACGTACTAAAATGCGAAAGTTATACACCAAAAAATTGATAAATAGGCCTGAAATGAAATTCTATCCTGTTCTTGATTATACGTTGCCTAGCATGTGTCTAAAATCAACCCAGGCGGAGATCCAAAATTACGGTGGCAGTCTTGGCTTAGTTATATCACTCAAAACTCGTTCACGTTTGTCTCATTTGATAAAGAGGGAATCGTTAATGTTTTCATTAAGACATTATTGCCTTGGTTTTCTAATATTTACAGTGATAGACGGTAAATTTCACTTTTCACCTACATTTACTGCCAACCTTTTCTTTTGAACCAGAAACAAAAATGATATACGTTTAAAACACATGACATCATCCACCCTTGTCAAATGTAATAGCATGATCATTTCAATTGTAATGCCTTCTTATCCCAACGTTACTTTGTTTCTTTGCTGCGAACACTGAACTACTGCTCGTACTCTAGATAAGACAATCAACCACAAAATTCCCTAAACCAGATAAAGTTAAACGTAATCCAAAAAATCATGTGTCAATTCACGAGTTTGCTCACAGAGCACTTTGATTTTGTTTTTGTTTTTCTGTTTTTGCTTGATGTTATGTGAGTAACTTTTATTTCACGCATCACCCCATCGTTCTTTACATTGAAAAATTCTCAGATTTCAGGGTGTTAAACGGATCCGCTTTGTAGCTCACGTAGGGACAAGAAAACCCAGACCTTCAAGACTACGAGTAGTCCCACCTTTTCGGCAGCTCAATGCTAATGCACGCGCGGAACTCTGGAAATGAGGCGTACTCCCTGATCTCCGCGCGCTAAAATCAATTTTTTTGGTTCGCCAATTTCATTTTTGTTCGTTTTTTTTTTTACCGGCATGACGGACCTCACTGTAAAAGGGGGACTGCTCCGTGTCTACAGACCTTGGCATTCTGTGCTACTGGAACCTATTTGGGAAAGAGGCGGGAGGGGGGGGGTGGGGTGGGTGGGTGGGTGGGAGGGCTACTGGGTTCACATCAGGGCCCCATGGGCTCTTGGTTCACATGACACGAGCGTCCTTTATGTTATTACGATCTCTAGGGTTGAAAACGGCGTGTGAGAATATACAGCGAGAAAAATTTTCAACATCGAGTTCGGTCGACTGGGAACAAGACTCAAGGTTCCCTTGCTTTCTTTGATAAGGGTGAAAAAGGAAGCCAGCGCCTATCACACTTACCTGTTTAACAGGCTGGCGGTGTCTAGTGATAACCTTCGAGCGTATTCTAGACACAAATTACTTTCAGACTCCCATGTGCCTGGAAAATAAACAGACTATGAATAAAGGCGTGTGTATTGGAAAAGCTTTTTAAGGTAGCATGCCGGTGGACCTCTCCGTAAGGCTTTCTCGCTCGAAGAAGTCATTCACACCACAGTCTTCACGCGAGAGCGCAAGTTATTCGTCGATGAAGCTTCAAAATGGATGTCTTTACCTGAACAAAAAAAATAAATTTCCAAAGATAAGGAGAATGCTTCCTACCATCAACAGCCGCTGGTGGAGGTGGAGGCAGTTTTAATGAAGTAATAAGTGTATTCATCCTTTGTAAGTTCTCGTAACTGTTCCATGTAGCATCTGGTACATCTGTTGGATAGTAAGCAAAACACTAAATAAATTTTCTCCTTTTTTTTTCCTTTTCTTTTCTATACTTCTTTTTTTTTTTAATTTTCTTTGCAAGGAGGAGATTGTGTGAAACTTCTGTATTCTGTAAAGGTAACAAAGCAACTAAATGAGGCGTCATTATATAAACAGGAAATAGGACGTAGCCTTGCTCTAGTCACCTAGGAAATAGGAAGCTATTATTCGATTAGGTGCTGTGAAACCAAACCCAAAGTACTCCAGCCGGTCAATCAGAACAAAGAATACTAAACAGAAGGCACAGCAAGGACGTGAAGTCAGCTCAAAGCGCAAGAAAGCGCGAGTCACCAAATCCTAGATGTGTTTGTTTTGTTGAGATGGCGAGAGTTTTCAAGACTTATCATAAAGCGCGGTTAAACGAAACCCTTGTTAACCTTTTTTTTTTTGTTTTGTTTTTTTTTCAGACAATAATTAGCAACTCTACCAAGGGACCTATAATTATCCATCCTCTGGGAGGGGGGCTCCGGAGGATTTTCGGCGGGTCACATGGTTTTTCAGGTGAAAGGAAGGAGGTCAGTCATCACTAACAGAGTATAGAGGGGGAGGGGAAATTATTGAGAATTGACTGCCAATGAGGGAAGGGGAGGAAACAGATCGGGTAGGTTTTATTGCGTCAGAACCAAATTATCCGACGTCCCCCTTGGGCGATAAATTATGACCGGTCTCTAATACAAACATAAAACATAGAAAGTTGTAAGCCCTTAAAGTTACGGCTGTGGTTGAATAGAAATAATTCGCCTTTACCATGTTCCCCGTTTTCTTTATCGCTAAATTCTTTCATCGGCCAGGACAGATTTTGTAAACTCCTCGAGGAAGCAACGGCTCCTAAATGTTCCAAAGCGCTGTTGTATAATTCAACAATAGCTTCTGGACACTGGAAAAGAAAAACGAAACGAGAAAATTGAATTCCAACGAGAAAACAAGACACATGTATCAATCAATTTATGGAATGTCAGTGTATGAACAACTACGCACCCACCCCTCTCCTAACCCTGACCTATCATCAGTTAACTGTTATTGGGTTAGGGGAGGAGTAGCTGCTAAGTTCCTCCGACACAGACGTTGATCCCAGTCTGGGATGAGGTTACCCTTACATACGAGTTAGAGGCTCATGTATTGAACACACGACAAGTTATTTTACAAGTACCTGTTGATCCAATTTGGCTTGTCTTCTGACAAACACATCCTCCGCCAGTGGTGTGGTGAAGAATCTCTGAAGACCTAGAAAATTACAAACTTATTTCACACGGATTGAACATGAAAGCTTATCTTTTTGGAATGCGCATCAAAACTCTAATGAAGAGATTAATAGGTTTCACGGCTCAAAGTTAGGATTGGTAAGAACATTGACAAATTCCTGATCTACATGTGTTTTCCCTCCAGTTCTGTTTTGAAAATTGCCGACATGTTTCACACCATGTTTCTCCTGCAACTTTACTAAGTCCTTAAACTGTAGGCCTTAAACTGTATGTCCTTAAACCGATGGTAAGGGTTCGTTTCGAGAAAAGTTGTTATCCCCACTTAAATTTTTGTTTTTTTCGGTGGCTCCAGGTCGTGGCGCAGTAATCAACTTTTCAACGACACCACTGACCGAACGAAGTCGTTTCGATAATCAAGGTCGTAGCTCTTTTGACGTCATTCACATAATGACGTCACTTTAGTAGACGAAATCGTTAACTGAGTTAAGTGATAAACGACGTCATGAAAAATTAACGACGTCATAAATAACAAACTAAACAGCACTGTTAGTTTTCTATGTACGATCATTAAAAGGCAACAAGGGCTGCTTACGAAACTCAAAACCAGAAAAAAAACAACACGCAAATGCGCAGGTAAGTGTTGCATAGACTAGGCGTGATAATTGATTTTCACACGCAAACTTTGGCAAGGGGTTATTTCTATCCCTTAATAAATTTCAATAACACTCGCATTTGTCATGTACACTGGCGCTAACTTGACAGATGCTAAAGCCACGGCACTCACCGTTCTCAATGAAGTTTCCAACGTTATCGGTCTTTGGGTGACTGCATCGAGCCATGTGACGTCCTAACCAAGTCACTGCCGAACAAAGCTGTAAATAGAAAAATTTTTAACCATTAGTCAATAAGTATTAAGATATAGGCACCGCTGATTTTATTCAACAGGGGGTTAAGGTTTCCTAGAACGACGGTACCTAAAAACGGGCTAAAAACCTCCCAGTTGTTTTAACTTTTCACTCCCAGGAGTGATCTTTCGCTGGATTCTACTACCAATTTATGTATGATAATAAGTTGAAAAGTAACGAAAGTTAGTAGGATTATTTCAATGGAGATAATACCTTGATATGCCTTCAAATTCTTACGAACCCAAAAAAAATTGTGGTCACTTGTTGAGAAAATTAACCCTAACATCCTCGGAATGAAAAAGATCACTACATGGTGAACTACGTCGCTAAGAGCGCATTTCTATTAAAACCATGTAGTGACCACAACAGCTAGACAGGGCTGAGGAAAATACCTCATAGAACCAATGAGAACTCAAAAAACAACCAAACTTCCTGAAGCGCGGAAAAACGCGTGTGATTAATTCGTGTTTGGTTCTTGTTTGGAATGCGATTGGTTGAGCAAAATGGCACGAGTTTTCTGGACCAATCACAGAGCGAAGTAAAGCAAAACTAACGCAGTCCCGGATCACTTTCGACACAGCAATGAGATGAAAGTGCTCCCAATGAAATAACAGCTTAAATAATATGATAAATTTTAAGCTCAATCGTCACACTGATAAAGACAACAAAGATCAAATTTTTCATTACAAGAACTCTTTGAAGCTGATCACCAATGAGGTCAACCTATTAACCCTTTAACTCCCAAGATCTCATTAGTAATTCTCCCTACTGTCTGCCATACAGTTCTTGTGATGTTAGTTTGGAGAATTTAGTACTGGATCAACTAATAATCCCCTAATTAAGATTTTTCTCTATTCTCATCACTTATATGCTTGATATTGTATTGATATTGTAAGGAGAAATTCTGTCTTGGTCACTCGTGGGAGTTAAAAGGCTAAAAACCTCTTACATACCTTTTGGGACAGATCATCCCGGTGGCCTGAGAGCGAGCTGACTGTAGATAAATTGCACTCTGATAGGAGACCATCTGCTTTTAGCTGCTGAACACCCAGACGGAATAACATATCTGCTGGAATAAAAAGCATAAACACTTTGATAAGTGAGCCATATGATATATGATTTTTTATTAGGTTAACCTTTCTGCTTTTCGCGTGTAACTGATCACGCATTTTTCATGCAAACAACTTAAAGAATTTTAAGGTCATCGTCAGCCTCCGTTTTGAACAAAGGTTTGCAACAATTCATGTAGCCGTAAAATGGTTTATGAGTGACCAGCAATGAACAGGAAGGCAAATGTCTGAAAAAAATATTTCTTAATTAAAAAAAAAAAGCTGCTGTAAGCTGCTGGAACCAAGGATTTTGGATTCCGACCCGCTGAGATCCTCCAGAAAAAAAAAGCATATGGTTATCGCTAATAATGTTTCACGTAGGCCCAGTAGCTTACCTTCGGTTGTCGAATTTCCTTCGTGGTCAATTACTATCACAGCGACTGGTAGTCTCGGTTCAGGTGGCTTGCTTTCAAGTATACGTCTCAGGCGAATGTGAGTTTCTCTTGAGGCCTAAGATGCGCGTTTACACATTACGAAAGCAATTGTCAAGATGTGTACCAACATCACAATGACTGGCCATGAAAATACATGATATTTCAGTATTATCAACTGAGTTGATAATACGAACAAGACCGAATGACAAAGGGCTCGAAACTTCAGCTTTACGGTGACCAATTTATGTTATCAACTCAGTTGCTAATGGTAAATTACCCTGTTGTTTTCTCCCACCGACGCAGCACCACAGTTTCTTTAGAAACTTACCACCTTCATTCGTGAAAATAAAAGTCAAACAATCCAGTTGTAAGGGTAAGCCACGTACATAGTTGAAACGAATTTCTTTCAAAGCCTTTTCGGGCACAGCTCTCTATAACACGATCGGCAGTCGCTTATGGAAAAAGTTATTGAAACCCCTGAGTTTATCCTGTCAATGCCATGAAGATGGAGAAGGAATTTCTCTCCTAGATATCATTACAACTTTAAAAAGAAAGCTAAGAAGAGGAAAGAGAAAAAGACAAAAATATGAAGTGGGAGATTTTGTTGAATTAACCACCTCTTCAGGGATTTAGTTATAAAAAATATGACGAGTTGATATTCAGATATTGGGTACGAAAGAGTTATGAGCAACGTGAAAAAGTGTTACGAACACTGGCATAACTCGAGCGGAAAAAGCACCTGATACTTTCAAGATCATTTTACCTCTGGAATGCGCTGAAGTTCTTTCCCGTCAACAACAAAGATGGCCGCGTGAGATCCGAAAAACTGCCGCGTTTCCATCGCTTCTCTTACTTCTGTGTTCGTCAAAACGCCATAACAGGCCTGCAAAGCATAGAAACTTGGATAAAACTACAAAAATTCTTACTGCCACGGCATTTTACCTCACTCTTATCAGCTTATAACATACACACAAGTTCCCGATGGAACAAGATGGAATACAGAATTAAGCAAGCGAGTGTGGAAATTGAACAAATATTCCTCAAATGGAGTACAAACTCCCTTAGAACGCAAATATATTCTTGGCCATAACTTACTGAGTTCAGAGTTCCAAATAATAATTTTTATCAGCACCAAATTGTGTCAACTTAGTGAAAGAACTTCTATTTTCCTAGTCTTCCCACTCTCTTCGATAAATATGTGATCGTATTTTATCTTTATCCAACACCTCAGTCGTCCTATCTGATGTTTATCGATTTTTTATTAACTGCTACGCTAGCGTTTCAAAGATGTGCCATTGCTCTAACTGTTTATCAAGAAAATCTCTAACGTAAGGCTAACGAATGATTAAAGCAGTTGCCTCTTTAACGGAAAACCGTTCGGGGCATGCATGGTCATGTATAATTTACATAACGGGGGATGGGGGAAGTGAAGGGAGGCGAGGTTACCATACTTAAGACTGGACTAACTAACCTTAAAAATTAAATTCAAATTACGGCAAGAAAAGTGAAGGTTTTCCCAGACCACAATAGAAAATGGCTCCTAGAGTGATTTTATTCTTCACTAACCTTAGGCAAATTTTCATCACTCTTTTCTGTAAGGGAACGCCACGGACTTCCGCACCATAGAGTGCTAACAAATCAATCTAATGTAGGACGACACCAAAAAGAAAAAAGAAACAAATTAAAACCTGCTCTCTCGTCCAACACCAATAGGTCTACCCTGTCTAGACCGTACAGCAAAAGCCATCTTTCTAGAGCAGAACGAGATCTTAAACGCAAAAAACAGTGAATGGTGAAAACTATTCAGCCAAACAGACTTAATATGCAAACCAAACGTGACATGGTTCCCCGTACTTTACTACAGTCACGTGATTCTGTCTCCAGCACTAACTGGTCAGCCACATTTTCAGTATTATTCACAGTAAAAACTAAATAAAGGAGCGAAAAAATTAACGACTAACTTTTCTCTTGAGTCCATGAGGAATGTTGTCACTGACTGGATAAAATCCTCTTTTCAACTTTTCCCTGATCATAGAACAAACGTCAAGCCCGCTCTCGTGATCACCGGTGAATTCAAGGCTATCGCGCCTCTCTGGTAGCGATAGAATCAATTTCCAATAAACCGGGGAGCTAGGACATAATCTTTGAGCGACTGGCTGAGATCTCATCGAGTCTGCAAGCAACAATGGTACGTCCAGCGGACGGCATGCCTGTTTTCTGTGATAAAAAGGAAGAAAATAGACTTATTTAAAAAGAAAGTTTATTCAAAGCTTGAACCATGACTGATGACCAAGGATTTCTTAGCTGACTAAAGCTAAGGATTCAAAGTGACATGGCCAGAAAATATACCCTCATGTCGATTTTCTTTTCTTCGGGTTCCCATCTTTAACATACAATACTGAGGGTTCAAAATCTAAGAGCAAACAACGTACTAATCACCCCTTACATCAGTCGCTGAGACACCCGCAGACTGTAGAATTGTGCTGAATCGTAATGAATACTTTCCCCAACTTAATGGTACTCCAATATTTGTTGCTCGTTCTATTGCAATTATTATTTGTTACAAAACATTCGGTGGCAGTAAATTGAATTTTAAGGTGGAAAGTTTTGCTGATCTTGAGAAAAGATTTTTTGTTGCTAACGTGCTCATCAGAACAACTACACTTCCTTTTTGGTTTGTTCGTTCGTCTGTTAATTATTTTTGCAACGACCACCGTTGGCACGCGTGCATTTCTTCTACGCGCGCCATCGTCAATACCTGCTGTACTCCATATGTGCTTGTCTTTTCTCCAATACATTACGGATTTCACTTTCATGGGCATCAGTCCTGAAATATGTTCAATTGCAACTTTATTAGATGGAAGTTTAACTTTGTCAGTATAAACAGCCAGACTAGGTCTCAAAGCAGAGACGGTTCATTACTGAAAAAAGGCACATTAACCTTATAACAGCCATGGTGACGTCCTGTGTTCTGTGTCCCACAAGTTGCTGAAGTTGATTATCGATGCTGATCATGGGAGGTCCAGGAGGAAAAGTGTTAAGAAGTCCCTTTAAATGCACACTAGCGCGGAATGCTGTGTGCCACCTTGGAGAAGAAACAACTTGTAAGTGGCGTCTTTGACAAAATTCACCCAAATCATTGAATGACGTCAAATCCGTAAGTCATCAAGAGTGAGGTTAAAATTCAAAGGTTTGTTTGAACTGAAACCTTTCCCCACTATTTGAACCTGGAGATATCATAAATAACAAACTAGCCTCGTTTTCTCAGTCTGTTCTATTAGCTACGGAATCTCGATTATCCGATAAGATTTATGGCCCGCGCCTGCGCACTTCTTACCAAGGGGAGGAAACTCGGTCCGTATCTTATAGCACAGACCTCGAACCCCGTTAGTAAGAGGTATACTAACGTTTACCCGGAAAGGAAGAAACAATTGCTTGTTAGCGCCGGAAAACAAGGAATGGGAGAAACGTACGCTAAGTAACAGACGCCTCATTATACGGGGTACGAGTGATTCAGACCTACGCGTACCAGCGTGTCCGATATCTTTCTGCATCATTTGCCATGCAGGCTAAGGGAAGGGTAAAGAAATTTATTGACCGGGCACTTGCCACAGCTGATGCATTTTGGCGACACTAGGGTCCTGAGAACCATTGGAAAAAAACAAAAATGTTCGCCTTTGTCCCACCCCCCAGAGGTTTAAAAAAAAAAGACTGACACGACATTGGGGACAGAACCAAACCTGACAAGGGAAGCACGGGTAACGCAGTGTTTCACGCAGTTAATTCTGTAACTGATCAGAATGCAGCGAGTAAGTGTGCACCTTTCGAAATATTTTGCAGTTCTACTCTTTATAACATAGCCGGCCAATAGCTGCAACTTAGCGTCTCTTTCTGCCTTTGCCTCCTGCAATACTTCCTCAGCAATTTCTTCTACTTCAGCCGAGATTTTCTCCTCTATCAAGGACTGGCAAATCTCTAGTGAAATTCTTTCTCTGGCCAATTTCAGAAGCTCCAAGCGCACTTCTCTGGAAGAAATAAACAAAGACATTAAGAATTTTGTGTTAATGAAAACTTTCATACGCATTTTACCAAAGTTCGATGCAAACGTCATATGAATGAATTTGAACTCTTCCAAAAGCTTAGGAAAACAAGTAACAACCAATTAAAATCCCTAGGAAAGGTCTCTACTTGAACCAGAGAGCGTTAGAACCTGGTTAGCGCGCTAAACTCCGAGTCAAGGGAACTAGATTCAGGCCCTGGCCAGAGCACTGTGTCGTGATCTTGGGCAAGAGACTAAATTCTCCCTATGCCTCTCTTCATCCCATCCACGAGAAAGGCACAGGGAGACCTGGAAAAATGTCGATTGGATAAGTTCCGCACAGATGAGACACAGGAATGCTTACCTCACCCATTATCTTCCATGTTTCCTTCTAAATCAACCTTCTGTTTTGTTTCGTTTTGTTTTTTTTGGGTTCTATTTTAATTTTGGGTTTTTTTATGTTGCGTTTTTCTTAATTTTTTTCTCTCGATAGTGGGTGATCGAGATTGTTATTCCTGATTAACACTAACTTTCTTTTACCTTATGACCTCCTCCGCAATCCTCGTACTTTCAAGAGAAACAAACTCCTCTGTTAAGTCATCGTGAATAGTGCGTGACACACGCTCTCGAGTGATCGCGTTTTCCTGAGCAATTCTGGGGAGAGAAAAACATACTTCAGATCGACTGTAACCTTCTCTTCAACAAACCTTCACTAGTTTCGTGTTTAATCGTAGTTGTCACGGACCTTTTTTTACTGAGTTCCTCGGTAAACACTGTATTTGCTGTTTCTCTTATGAACTCTGATATCGTCTCCTCGTAAATCGTATCTGTAATCTCCGTGGACAATTGAAGATCAACATGTACCTGTAAAAAAAATACAGTGATGAACTAAAAAACAGATGCAAAGCACCTTCAAATTTAGAAAACAATTTATGGTACTAGTTCTGTATGAAAGAGAACTTATCACGCACAAGGGAAGGAAGCCCAAAGATATTAGGCCTGTTAAGCAAGTTATCATATGACAAGCAAAAAGATCACCTTGTCAATGGCTTCCTTTGTAATGTCTGCACACATTTCGTTCATCACTTCCAAGAACAGTATCTTGGTAAAATTTTGTATTTCCTGCAATAAACGAACAACTTTTCATTATGGACTCAATCTGCCAACGGGTAAAGCGTAGATAACTCATGCTCTTTTAAGGCTGGTTTCCGCGCTTTACTATAATCTCGTTACGACCACTTCCACAGAGGTTTCAATTAAAGCCGGTTACCGCTGGTCTACCGCTGCCTTTAACACATCTCACCGCCGTCTGTTGAGCGTGCGAGCAAGGTCACGTGTGCGGGTTTCGCCTTACGATATCATCGGCAGCCACTTATGGAAAAAAGTGCTCGAAATCCCCGCTACGATTTGTCAAAAATATTTCATTCACCCGAGCGAAGGACAAAACTTGCCTTTGTCACACGCTCGAGCAAAATGATCTGAAACCTTCACTACGATTTGCAATCAAACGGAGCTCTATATGTGAGCTACAGGCCACAAAACTGTGGTCGCTTTTTTTTTTTTTTTTCAACTGCCTCGCTTAATGCTAAAGTTCAGGAATGTCTGACAAGTTCATTTTCCAGCGATCGTGTCGATAAAAACTGCTTGCGTTTTTCATCAGCTCACCTCTTCGGAGTAAGACACTGTGGGTTTAGCAGGTTCAATCTGAGTGGGCTACAGACGACAGAAAAAAAGGATAAGTTAGCGAACTGAGACACCACGCGCGTACCATTTGATGACGGAAAAAAACTTGTATCTTATTAAACGTTTGTGTAGTGTGTAGTATTGGAGAGTATTTTTACGAGTTGCAACGTATTTTGACGAACCGTAAGGGCGAGTCAAAATACAAACAAGGAGAAAAAAATACTCAGTGATACAACACAGCAAAGCATTAAATAAGTTATTTATTATCCAACCGCTTTATTTCATGCGCACTTCTAATATGGCGGGAAAAGCGTAGCAGATAGGAAAGCGTTGTAGGCGCAGTCTACTGGTTAAACAGGTTTTTTCCTGTACAAAATAACCAACCGTACAACATCGCAGGATATTTGTATTCGATTCGCGCGTTACTTGAACTCTACTCAGTGCAGTTGGATAATAGGAGGCCTTATCAGTAACCCGTGAACCATTTAAAAAATATTTATCTAAAAGTTATTGCTAAGAAATAATAAACCATTCTCTCTTTCATTCAAAAAAAGTTCTAGTTATCTTGTTCAACATTGTGTCTCCCTTACAACTAGTGTAGAATGCAGGTCCGTTAAGTCACCGATGTAGCGGCCGTCTTCACTGAAGCTGAGACATGGTTGATGCTGAGGGGAGGTTGGAAGGGGTCCGTTGTAAACCACCTAAAGCAACAATAGAAATGAGTAGAGGAACGTAACCAAATTTCATTAAATGTCCAAGGAGGGTATTAGTGAAGATACAAATGAGTAAATGTGTACGGAATTTTTCAATATGAAAGTTTAATTTAAGCGGACGAACGGAGAACACAGAGTTAAAAAACATCATGGAAAACAAGGAAATCTTACACTAAAGCACATATGACACCATCAGGATCAGAGTCAAGTTAAGAAAACAAAGATTCCAGTTTGCCGTGGGTCTGTACAAAAATAGAACATTGATGACGTCAAAATGTGGTTAGAACATTTAAGTGGCACAGGAGGCGCAACCGAGTGTGTCACTGATGTTCTGACTACATTATGACGTTATCTGCGATCTGGTACTGTACAGACCCATGGCAACATGGAATTTATTTGCTTTTTAAAATAGAGCAAAAAAAATTGATAATGGTCACGTAATCTGAGCTTCTGTCATCGATGATCGATGGATCATAAGAAAGCACCAATCAAAACGCGAGCGTGATTTAGCTTAATACATAAACAAACACTAATGACTGTACACACCCTCGGCTCCTGCATGAACCTACCTCTCCAATGGAACAGCTTCGTTTGGATTCGATTAGTTTCCAGGCTCTCTTTGCGGGAAGCTTAGACTCGGGCTCAATGAAAGAAGAACGAGCAAAGTTTACGAACCCCTCTGTTACTGTTAGACCGTGGAACGTGCAAAACTCATCAGCCTGGAAGGAAAAAAAAGTCCTTATTATGGCCATTATTAAGTTTGACGTTCACAGAGAATTCATTTAGTCTACCTATTCTCTTACCGAAAAAGAAGAGAACTGCTTTGAAGAGACTAGTCATCAATCGCCCGGGGGAGAATGGAGATGATTTTTTTTTTTTGGAAAAGGGGGGGGGGGGGGGGGTGGGTCACATGGGTTTTAGGGGGAATGGAAAAGGATCAGTCGTCATCAACATATTATAACGAGGGGACTGTAGAAAACTGACTGCCAACTAACTTCCGATAAGGGAGGATCATGTAAATACAACAGAGCCTTGAGGGGGGGAGGTTCAGGTAAAGGTTTTCGTGACATAACCAAAATCCTGGTTTGCAAGAACAGCATTTGTTACAGTTGATCGCTTACTGTGAAAAACTTGTGAATAGTAAAATTCAGACAATGAAATTTACTCGACGAGATTTAGAAACTGTTGAAATTATATCTCTTCTTTTCTTGTTTTGTTTTCTTTTAAGCTAGAGAATCAAGCATTCGCGCTAACACTCAGAAAACATTTCCACTAAAATTATTTTAGTCTTTCCTCCCTTTTAATTATAATTCAATTCAAACCTTTATTCGCACCAACTTTATCCAAACAAACTAAATTTACTGCACTGAAATGACGACTGACTTGACTGCCTAAAACTAAGTCAAACTTCTCAGCCAACCAGCGACACATAACACAAGAACCAAAACAAAGAAAGAAAACAGGAAGGTATACAGTCCATCAAACAGAAATAAAGAAAGAAACAAGGAAAGAAATAAAGAAAAAAGGAAAGAAAGAACTGAAGGACGGAGGAAAGGAACACAAGAACAAAAACAAAGAACGAAAAAAAGGCATACAGTCAGTCAGACAGGAATAACGAAATAAAGAAAGAAAGAACGAGAGAACGAAACAACGAAAGAAAAAAGAAAGAAAGAACGAAGGAAAGAAAGTACCAAAGGTAAAGATCTACACTCCAAAATTACGTTACCTCAGACTCATTTTCAAATGCCAAAATGTCAGCAAGCTCCTTAAGCTGGAAAGGTGTGGTTCTGTTTGGAGTACTCAGCGAGTGATTTAACGTCTGCACGGCTTTGCTGCGAACCTGAAAAGAAATTGTAAAAGTAACACTCTGTTTATCCAGCGCGTGTAGGTGCATGGATGTGTGTCCATAAACGCTCATTCATTGGTTGAGGGACGCTACATTTGAGATTTAACAAGGATCAGAGAATGAACTGATGATCGAACTAAATTCCCAAGTGAAACCTACAGGTGCTGACTGCATAATGAGTAGTGAGAATTTGTTTTTAGATCATTATAACACAACTACATGTGCCTGATGAGTTTTAGTGTTCTCATTACCTGTTTGCTGGATAACAAGGATCAGAGAATGAACTGATGATCGAACTAAATTCCCAAGTGATACCTACAGGTGCTGACTGCATAATGAGCAAAAAATTGAAATCCTGCAAGGAGTCTAACGTAGTGTAAGGAAACATGTCAGGGAAAGAGTAGACCATTTGTGAAATTGTACCTGAGTGAAGTATCGATGCAGTAGGCAAGCACTGAGATAGCTAGCGTTTCTATGAAAAAAAGACAAAAGCACTCGTACATAAAAGCTTAAAAGAGACCTCATAAGCCTCTTGTTTTAAGGGAATTCCTAGCTGTCTTTGATAAATTATGCGTGCATGTGCACATGAATAAGAGGAGATTTGAAAGAAACATTTCTTTAAAGTATTACCGCATGACCTGAAATGCCTTAAAAAAAAAAAAACAAGCCAAAGAGGTCTTTTTAAAAGCGTTCGATCTCAGTCTGCATCTCGCATCTTCAAGAGTCTGGGGCGATGATAAAATTCACGGATGTTTGAGATAATGCAATTGGTGAATCACACTCATTTACTTCTGTGTCAGAAAAATTGTCACAGGGTGAGTGATCGCGTTAAGATATGACGTAATCTTCGATAAATGATAGCATGCGCATTCCAATAAGCACGTTAGTATGTGCCAAAAATAGTTTGAAAAACGTGGCGCACTTCCATTAGGGTATATCATTGAGAGAAAAATATTTCTACTACATATCTAAGTGAATATAATTGTAAATAAAGGATATACGTACCTGAGAAGACGGAAAAATCTGACAAAGTTGTTACTATTGAGAGCATGGAAAACAGCCATGGCGAATCTCACTTCAGGTGACTGTTGAATCTCATCTCGAAATGTCATCACTTCCCTAAAGGAGAGAAAACATCAATACGAATGAACCATGCATAAAATATCCGTTAGTCCTTGGGAAAATCTCACAGCATTTGCGGTTGCGCACTGCATTGCACCAAATTGTGTCGCACATTTTGTTGCAAAGACATAATATAATATAAAATATATTAAAGTTCACACGGCAACCAGGTGGACAATCAGACATAGTTTGATGCTACTCTGGTTTGCAGCTTTAATGAATGCAACCGAAGAAGTTACAATTCATAGACCCAACGTTTTGACACTCCTGTCTAGTGCCTTCATCAGGGGTGATCTAAACGCTGCAACAAGAGGTCCTTTTATATGATCACTAATTAGCGGCCTTTTTTCTGACGAGGTGTAAATAGGCGTTGTTGGGAATGCTGGTTACACTATCAAAAATTCCTACGAATTTGCGGATTTCATAAGAGATAACACTCTTAACGCTTGTGAAAAATTAGTATCTTTAGACGTTGTTTCGCTCTTCACTAAAATCCCAGTTGATCTTGCCGTCAAGGTTGCGGAGGAGAGACTCAGAGAAGATGCTTCCCTGGGACAAAGAACTTCTCTGCCTGTGGAGGATATTATTCATTTGCTGTCTTTTTGCCTCAAAACCACGCAATTTACATATAACAGCACCTACTATCAGCAAGGTTTTCATACAGCGATGGTTTCGCCCGTCTCTGCTGTCATTGCTAACATGGTAATGGAAGACGTGGAACAATGGGCCTTAGCCACTTCACCGGTTAAAACCTTTTTCTGGAAATGATATGTCGATGATGTTATTTCTGCGGTATCCGGAAATGAAGCGGAGCGCCTTTTGTCGCATTTTAATTCAGTAGAGCCGTCGATCCAATTCACCCTTGAGCGTGAAAAGGATAGACATTTGCCCTTTCTTGATTTAAATGTGTCCAGAGGGGTTCAGGGTAATTTAAAGACAAGTGTCTACCGTAAACCTACCCACACCGACAAATACCTCGCCTTCGATTCTCACCACCCTATTTGCCATAAAACGTCTATAGCCAAAACTTTACTTAGGAGGGCTGACTGTCTACCATCTTCACTCGATTCGAAGGCTGAGGAGAGGAAATATGTTTCCAATGTCCTTAAGGCAAATGGCTATACAAAAACTTTTCTGCGTAACTGCCAAAAACCAGTTACAAATAGTAACGCTCTTGATGAAAGGGAACCAGCGACTGATTTTGCTGTTATTCCTTACATACAGGGTGTTACGGACCCATCAAGAGAATTTTGAATAGCCACAACGTTAAAGTTGCTCAAAAACCTTTTCAGACTTTGGGGCATATTTTCGCCAAACTTAAGGATCCTGTTACGAAAGAACAACGAACCGACGCCATTTATTCTATTCCTTGCAATGACTGTGACAACGAATACATCGGACAGACCAAACGTCAGTTTGGTACACGGTTAAAAGAGCACCAAAAAGCGGTTTTCCTTTGCAAAAAGGAAAATTCAGCTTTATCGGAGCATCCATGCCTAACTAACCGTACAATTGTGTGGGATAATACTAAAATTATCACCACTAATCGGCGTTACCACTAGCACCTTTGTTTGGAGGCTTGGCATATTAACTCCGCCCACGCTCCTTTAAATCGTGACGATGGCGGTTTGCTTTCTGACGCCCATTTACACCTCGTCAGAAAAAAAGCCGCTAATTAGTGATCATATAAAAGGACCTCTTGTTGCAGCGTTTAGAGCACCCCTGATGAAGGCACTAGACAGGAGTGTCGAAACGTTGGGTCTATGAACTGTTACTTCTTCGGTTACATTCATTAAATCTGCAAACCATAGTAGCATCAAACTATGTCACATATAATATAATCTGTTGCGTTGCATAGCGCTGCATAAAAGTGCGTAACATTGCGTTGCACTATACTGTCTCGTTACAATGCGTTACACTGTGTTGCATTGCTCTGAGTTGTGATACCCACACAGGTTTACAAGTACACCCGAGGCCGCACGAAATCGAGGCTATAACATAAGGATTTAACACTGACTTATGATACTTAACTCTCGCCATAAGAACTCTACAATTATCAACTTACCTGAGAATGTCTCCTTCATTCAAATTCAGCAAAATGTCATAAGCTCTAAACTCTGCTTCTTGCAGGCATGTTACTCCCTTAAGCAAAATAGCAGAAGAAGAAAAGTCATTCCCATTCATGCACCGTTTTGGTTGCGGAAAAATGATATTGGAAAAACATCGAAAAGATGCACACAGCTTTTCGCGAGAATTATTTTATACCACTTCTCTATCATATTCGAATCTTGTCCCAATTATTCACAGCTAAAAATCGTATTGATCTGGAGAGCTTGAAGTAATTACACTCAAAAATAATCTTCTCGCTTAAAAAAATTACAGCACATCTCAGCTAAAAATAGAATTACTATGGTAATGTAATGTAAGTTGTCTGCAAACCAACAACACCGCCAATTGTACGATTTTTCTAGACTGTCCCTCTACAACTTGCGGATCAGTCATTCTTTGTGTTTAAGTTCACCAGGAAAATATTTCCTATACCTTGTCTTTAAGGAGATCTCCGTAAAACTGTTTCAAAGTTTGCAGGCATTTGGTTAAATTCTCAGTATTGATTTTTGCATCAAAGGAATTCATGTCTGCCTCACACAGAAAGTGGGCGCAAAATATATGAAACCTGTAAAAATAAACACAAACAACCATACACCATTTAGAAAAATAAAGGGGGCAAGTTTCTAAATGAACTGTGGTGCTGCATCGGTTGGAGAGTATCACAGGGCAATTTAGTATTGGCAACTGAGTTGATAACGTAAATTGGCCACCGTAAAGAGTTTAAAAGCTGACGCTTCGAGCGTTAGCCCAATTTACTTTATTAACTCCGTTGGTAATACCAAATTACCATTTAAAAAAAAAACTCGCTAGCAAACTTGAATGAAATCCAATCGATGGTTAGTCAGAAGTTGTAACGATATCAATCATGTCTCAAGCCAATACGTTTTTCCCATCCAAGAAAAACCTCGGCAAGTACTGATTGGACACGGGTGGCCTGAATGGAGAAGTCTGGGTTCAAGACCTGGCCTGGCCCCTCGACCCAATCAGTGCAAAATCAAGACCAAATACAACTTAGTTATCCACGTTTTCTCGCACTTGAGGTAGCTTAACTGTCGGAATGTTGAGTTCTGATTTTCCTTTAATTGGCCGATGACATAACTTTGGTTTTCTCTTCGAGAAACTCGCTAAAATGCGTTCTAAAATCGCGTGAGAGGGAGGAGAGCCACGAAATCTACCAAATAAAACAAAAGACCAAAAGAACTAATGTCCCCCAGTTAAGCACACATTTAAAGAAATTTAAACGTCAAATGTCCACACCTAGGAGGCGCGGTATTCATAAACAAACGTCTAAGTACCTGGCTGTTTTCTCTACAAGATCGACACAATCAGGGTCACATAAGTGCTGTTGGGTAATATCCTACAACAAAAAGAATGAAAATAAACGGTACAATTTTACAAACAACCACCATGCTTGCTAAGCTTTTGATATTTCAATCATCAGTCTTTAGATTGCAACAGCAAAAGCTAAAACAGAATCGGATTTTTTTGTTTAAATTCCTCCATCATCCTGAAGGCAACAAAAAAAGTTATGTTTTAACAGTAAAATTGAATGTTAGTGGCGGTAAATTAGTCGTGAACGCTTTGTTACACATGCTGTCAAAGAGATCAGAGGCACAATGCACGTAACCGTCCTCATTTGGCGCCAAATTATCCCAGTATTGTACATGTGAATTTTTTCTTGATCATAATCTGTTCGTCTTTGAAATCTGTTTACTTCAGAGAACCGACAGCACGCGCGCATACAAAAGCATAAACTCACTCTACATGAAGATTATGTTCATTCAGTGAGGACTTGACTCAACCTTATACCGAAATGAGGATGAACATGCAAAGTTTATGGAACAGTCAAAAAGCTACATGTAAACCTGCTGTCTATTGCGTCACGAGCTAAGTGATAATTCCATTCTGCTCCCCAAACTTCGCGCGTGCATCCAAAACAACGCACGTGCACCCAAAATTACGCGCGTGCATCCAAAACTACGCGCGTATATCCAAAACTTCGCGCGTGCATCCAAAACTACGCGCGTGCATCCAAAACTTCGCGCGTGCATCCAAAACTTCGCGCGTGCATCCAAAACTTCGCGCGTGCATTCAAAACTACGCGTGCTTCCAAAATTACGCGCGTGCATCCAAAACTACGCACGTGCATCCAAAACTTCGCGCGTGCATCCAAGACTACGTGCGTGCATCCAAAACTTCGCGCGTGCATCCAAGACTACGATAGACTTACACCCTCACAAAGAATATCTTATCATCATATTTTACATATACGTATTTCTAATAATTTTTAGCCCGCTTGTACGCTCGGGTGATTGTTCAGACTGTTACGTTGTCATTTTTTTCAGTTTTTATCATCTCCATGCCCTCCAAAGTGGTAGTAATAGCAATTCCTTTATGTTCTTAGGCGTAAATATGTTTTTTGCCATCCAGAGTTATTTTATCAACTGGGGCTTAAATGACTTTGAGTCGTGCCTAAAAACATACTTAAGCCCGTGATCATAAATTCTATCGTTTTAATACAGGCCTGGAGTGGCTCCTTTGTACAGTTAGTGACCTGTACATACCTTCCTGATTCCCCTGGTTCTGTTCCAGAGAAAATCAAACCACTCTCCTTCCCTTCCTTCACACAGATCCATGATGTTTGTGGCCAGATAATCCATGGTCATCCTGAGGACTGGCACAGGGCGGAGCTCATGGGGCAATGGCTCTTCCTAAACACGAAGAAACGGTTATGTAAACGAGGACTTACTTCCATGCAAGCCGCGGTTGTGGAGTATTGTACAGTTACCGCTAAAATCTAAGTTGACAGTCCCTCGAATCTCGATCCTTGAAACTTCGCGAATGAGTCTGTTCCTCGAGAAATTATTTGATTTGAGTTTCTAGAGGCTCAATTCTCGAAAGAGGATGTTAACTTAAATTTCAGTAGTACAGTACTTCAATAAAATTTATTTTTCATTTGAGTCGTATAAGGCAAAAAATAATGTGTTTCATTTTTAGCTTCAAAACCTCTTGACAATGCTAAAAAAACAAAACCAAGATGTAGATCATTAATTGGCTGGATCTTGTTAAAAAAAAAAAAAAACCGACCACCCCCCCAAAAAAGGTGAATATTTATGTCATCACAAATCAAAAGGAAATGGAATGCACTGACGGCTAGTAATTTCACCGTGCCCAACACTTAACCCTTTAACTCCCAAGATCTGATTGTAAACTCTCCCCTCTAGCTGCTACACATTTCCTTGAAAATTGGTTAGGAGAATTTGGTGTTCAATAATCAAGGTTAATATCTTGTACCTGATGAGTTTGAGTATTCTCATTACCTGTGTGCTGAATAATGTGTGGATATTACAGGGAGAAGTTACATGTTAATCAATTCTGTGAGTTTAAGGGTTAATAACACATAGCAAGCAAGTAATCAATTATTGTGAGTAAGTGATACTTCTCTACAGAGTGCATTTGCATAACAAACAGATGAACGAAAAAGAGGAATGAAAGATACCCTTTACCTTATCAGCGGCAGATCTGTCATATTCCTTGACTGCACGGGTGTGATTGACTTGAGGATTTTCATCCTTTGGGGCGCAACAAGGTTGATATTGACAAGCAATTAGTCAGTCACAAAGACAAGTTTCCATTGGTGACACATGCAGGCATACGCAGAAAAAAAACGAAATTATGAGCATCGTAACTAGACTCAAAACTTGTGATCTACTGATGAGTTGACCTGCAGAGCTGGCATAATTTTGGCGAGGAGTGCTCAGTATTTTCTTAACAAAAATTATGGCCGCCATCTTTGATTTTAATGGAAGTGGAAGGCTGGGGAGAGAAAGAAATTTGTACCAAGAGGGCGATTGACAGTCAAAAATAAGAGGAGGTGTGGAGATGGGGCCGGGGGGGGGGGGGGGGGGGAAGATTTAGAGTGTCTCCTAAGCTATGGCAGTCAACTGTGAGAGCTTCATGGTTCTGTAGTAAGAACACAACCTACATGAAAATTCTCCCACACAAACCTACATGTTTGCCAGACAGGATGTTTTGTTTTTTCTTTACTTAACAATTTGACCCCAAAGAGTGACAAGCATCTAATTTCTCCCCATGGCATCACCCCTAAATCAAAGAGTATGGTCATGGGAATAAAGGAAATGATCACAAGCTCAAAATTCTTGTGATTGTTAGGCAAATTCTCCTTGCAAGTCCCATAAGAAATGTTTAGAGAACAGTATAGAGAATTTGGGTTAATGATCGAGCCATCACTGAACAAATATTAAACCTGCAACAATCATTTGTGGCTTCTTAAACAATACTAGGAAAATCTCTCTGAACTCTTTTTTTTTCAGTAAAAATCTTTACAACTCTCACAAGTAAAAAAATTTATTAAAATTGGTGAATCATTTTCTCTTTAATACAGAGAGATCTGAAATAACTGATTTAAGGATAACTATTCAACACATTTTAATTAGAAACATTTTTTAAATAAATTATGTAGGAAGTCAGTAATTTATCCTTTCTAAAAGATATTTTAAACCCCTTTTTAACTCGTGAATTGCGCGCATGCGCAAGAGCGAGTTATAGATATGATGTGGGGAATAGAATTCGCTCGCTCGATTGGTCGATTCCTGTAAACTTTTTTTAGATTTTAGGCTTTTGAGTGCATTTGATAGTTTTTGGCGAGCAATAAACAGACGAAATGGCGACCTTTGTTGCTAAGAATAGTGGTGGGATGAAAAAGAAGCCAATGATAATCTTAAAAGAGTTTTTTTTTTTCGTTTTAGTTTCAACAAGCGGCGCCAGCGACTGGCAGGCATTCAAGGATTCACACTGAAATAACAGAACAACCTTCGTTTTTCATAAAATTGTAATTTACAATCCTTGAACCTGAAAACAATCCGAAGATTCATTGAAAATATCACTTACTGCTAAGAGCTCGGAGTTTACAGATGTTCACAACTTTTTCTGTTATAGCGTGAGATTGAGGACAAAATTGATCATTACGTTTCGTCGCGTGTGTTTTTCCTGTGTGAAGCAACAGAAGATGCCGGCGACTGACGAAATAACAAGTTAACACGAAAATCAAATAACACCTAAAAAAACAATTTTAGCTACTGATTTTCAGTGAATTTTTAAAGAACAATTTTCTTTTAAGTTTCGAGACAATTTAAAGATTCAACATACATACAACGTACTAAAATGCGAAAGTTACACACCACAAAATTGATAAATAGGCCTGAAATGAAATTCTATCTTGTTATTGATTATACGTTGCCTAGCACATGACTTAAATCTACCCAGGCGGAGATCCAAAATGACGGTGGCAGGCTTGGCTTAGATATATCACTCAAAACTCGTTCCCGTTTGTCTCATTTGATGTTTTCATTAAGACAGTATTGCCTTGATTTTCTAATATTTACAACGAAAGACAGTAAATTTCACTTTTCACCCACATTTACTTCCAACCTTTTCTTTTGAACCAGAAACAAAAATGATAGACGTTTAAAACACATGACATCATCCACCTTGTAAAATGTAATAGCTGATCATTTCAATTGTAATGCCTTCTTATCCCAACGTTACTTTGTTTCTTTGCGACATTAGCGAACACTGAACTACTGCTCGTACTCTAGATATGACAATCAACCACAAAATTCCCTAAACCAGATAACATTGAACATAATCTAAAAAATCATGTGTCAATTCACGAGTTTGCTCACAGAGCACTTTGATTAAACCCTAACATCAGTATTCAAATTCTCTATGCTGTCCTCTATACATTTCCAAAGGTGCTAAAAAGGAGAATTTGTCAAACAATCAAGAGCTTCTTTAGTTGGTGATCATTTCCTTGATTCTCATGACATTACAGGGCGTGAAATTGCGCCTAATACAGGCGCCAATGCGACTAAATTTTTCACTTTGGCGACCAAATCCTGAAAGTTAGTCGCCAAATTGGCGACTACAACGTTTCATCATAACCTTACTAAGAGATATAGTGAATTAAATAAATTTGCAAAGATAAATCCGCGGCAAACTTCCTCGTTAAGTTTGTTTCCAAAACGTAGCACATGCATCTCGATCGATAACTAGACGCCATCTTGGATTTAGATGAGCCTGAACGTTGTATATCATACATCCTAGTGTCCACTTTGTAGCACGTTAAAGATCTTTTCCCTAACTTAATTTTGGAGGGTCTATCTAGAACGCTAACAGCGTAAAGAAAGATTTTGTTTGTCTTTGAAAATGGCGACCAACTTTTTTTGAATTGGCTACCACTTTGAAGAATTTAGGAGCTAAGTGGCTATCAGAAAAAAAAGTTAATTTCACGCCCTGCATTAATGTTTGATTCAGAGGATGATATTATAAGGAGAAATTACAAGTTAGTCCCTTTTAGGGGTCAAAAGGTCAAGGTGGTTTAAAGAGATATTTGTGGTACAGCCTCTTTATAAACAACAAACATAACCAAATACTGTCAAACCTGTATTAAGTGGTCACCCACAGGGGGTGACAGGGTGACTGCTCATTACAAGTCCTACAGAACAGGGGTGATACATAAAATGATACAAATGCCATTTCACGCCATAATTGACCGCTTAACGTACAAAAACTAATGTACATTAACTACTGGAGAGAAAAATGGATTACATTTCACTTATGAAAGATTATTGATATTCTTAGGTGTATTTAAGTAGTTCCACTTTAACCTTTTATACCTGAAAATCAGTTTGCATATTCTCCATACTGCTCTTTATACATTTCCTAGGGTGCTGACAAGGAGAATTTGTTTACCAATCAAGAGCTTGTTTCGTTGGTGATCATTTCCTTTATTCTCATGACCTTAATGTGTGGTTCAGGGCTGATATTGTGGGGAGAAATTAGATGCTAGTCACTCTTAGGATTTAAAAGGTTGAGTGACCAATCACTAAAGGAGGAAGAGAATAGAAACAGGCTGTTGAGGCTTAGTCAAAGGTGACCACCACTGCATAATGGGGGGGATGGCTTAACAGTGGTGAAAATAACAGTGATTATGGGGAAACAAATTTGGGACTTTGAGGACTGACTGCTTTATACAGGATGACTACTTAATTCGTTGCTGCTTAATATAGGTCCAACTGCATTATTTTGTGGTACAGCTTCTTTGGAAATGACAAACATTAACCAATTACAGTGAAGATGTACTTACAAAGCTGCCTGTCCCAGACACAACCTCAAACACACTCAGTCTCCTTTGATGCTCTCGCATGTACCTTTCCTACAGCATACAAAATTAACTGTCAGGTTCAAAAGAACTTGTACAAACGACAAACATTACATTTTGTCTTAACCCTTTAACTCCCATTAATGACACCAAGACAGAATTTCTCCTTACAATATCAATTCAATATCAAGAAGAAAAGTGATGAGAATAAAGAAAAATATCAATTTGGGGATATTTAGTTGATCCAATACTAAATTCTCTGAACTAACATTATAAGAATTGTGTACTTGACAGTAAGGAGAATTACAAATTGGATCTGAGAGTTAAAGGGTTAATGCAGTATATGTGGCTCAGGCTCAAGCTTTGTATATTTGAGAGCAGAGTACAGTATACTAAAGGTTTACCTTCTCAGGACACATGTCTTTGCAAGTTCCAATGACAGCTTTAGCAGAACTTATGTCAGATGACCTTTCGAACACTGAGAGATAAATTGTTGAAGGGAAATTAAACAAACTTAGCTGATATTGATGATGAAGTTGATTGACAGATTGATTGATTGACAGATTGCTTGATTGATCAATCAGTAAATTGATTACAGTGTAGATATCACAATGATTAACTGACTGACTGAATTAAGAAACAACTGACTTACTACATTGTAACTGATTGACTGACTAACCAACCGACTGTCTGACTTTCTAAACAACTAACAAACAGCTGTTTTACCAACTGACTGACAGACTGAGTGACAGACTGACTAAACAGCTAACTAACTGACTGCCTCATTGATTGAATGCCTGACCTTGGCTTTACACTGTTCAAAAATCAGACACAATTATGCCATTTAACATTCCCATTAGACTGTTACATGTCAAGTCAAAGACAATATAGGCAGCTTTTACTGCTCATACCTAATCTTAGTTTTTTGTCAATTCCCTCCAAAACTTGAAGTTTATCCCCAGCACTTTCACTTGCTGGAACTGACTTCAAATCTGTGAAACATCAAGCTCTTGGTTAATCAGAAGAAGTTCAGTGTGCTGTAACAATATTTTTCAAACTTATCTGTTTAACTCAGGAAATCTTGAACAACACAAATATTAAAGGAGAGAACAAAATATTTTTTTGTCCTGTCACAACCATGGGACAAAGAAAAAATTGTAAGTCCCTAGAAGGATTGGTACCCCACACCATGCTCCCATACTCTACCACTGAGCCACAGAGACTCCACAGTGAGCGAAGTCTATTACGAAGTTCATATGACATGCATCCTGCATACTGCTAGGATCCACAATGTCAATAGCGTAATGTTTGTAGAAATACATGTAAGCACAAATATTCTTGGACAACCTAATCTGACATGAGAGACCCCAATCACAACAGCAACAGGAAACAGTAGTTAGGGGGTTTGTATGCCTGCATTGAATTTCTTTGTGATTGGTCAATAAGAAATTAACAAGACAGCTTGTCGATATAACCTGATCATCTTTATCTGAGTCTTGCAGTACTATAAATTGCATGTAGACGTACAGAGTTGATACAGTTTCACTTTAGATACTACATACATTCTTGAATATCCTTCAAAGCTTGTGACATCTTTATCCTCTGCTGGGTTTGTTTTTCTGAAGGTGCAGTCTGGGTGATAGAAATAACAGATTCTCTACTCCCGGCCACAGTTCATCAATCATGTTGACTCCTCATGTACACAAAAAACATTACTACTACAAATGACAGCTACTGTAAGCACCCAAACTTGTTTACCACACAATACCTGAGCAGAAATCTTCTTTATTTTCTCTGGACTGGAAGGCTGCTCACTCTCTGTTAATTAATAAAATTTACAGATATATTATATCTAATCAATATCTTGTAATAAAATCATTAACAATGTCATTATTAAAAACATACCTATTTATTAGCTTTACACTATGTACATTTTTTTAAAAATGTGTAAGCAATGTCCACAAATCCACACATTATATTAGAGCCATGCTTCATATAACTTTTCCTAAGGAACTGGAACACTACAGATAGTGGCTGGTTCTAAACCTACTTTTCACCCAAAAAAATATTCATATTCTGTCACTGATCACAATTCAGAAAGAAGCCAGAGCAAAATGGTCCAACAGCCAGCAGATTTCTACCCCCTACAAGTTCCTGATGACAACCAGGGCCCTATCATTCTCCTATAACAGTTACCTAGAGAAATTTCACACATTGTTCTTAGAGACATTTAAACTTGTACAAATAGCCATATTGTCATACAGTGTAAACCTCATAATCCTTACTGCAAAAGAAATTCAAGGTGGGATCTAATATTCTGCTTCATCAGGGTGAGGATGTTGGAAATAATTAGAATGTTGTAAAAGAAATGACACAAGTTGTACATGTAAATGTACCTGATGTTGTCCTTTTGCGACCTTGCTGCTTCCAAAAAATTTTCACAGGCTGCAAACCAGATTTCAGAATCTTGCCTTCCTTCTTAGCCAACCTTGCACCTTCCTGGTAATTAAGTGACAGAGGAAATAATATTTGCCATTTATTTTATGTATATATTTCTTAATGCTAGTTGATATAAGCTATTTCATCTGCTGCTGGTTTCTGATGATGGAACTGTCGCATAAAAAAATTCAATAAATTTCCTTAGATTTCACTTGGTTGGCAACCACATTCTAAGGGACACCACGTTGTTTAGTCAGATGACATGTAAGACTAGGAACTATTCCATTTGAAACTCTCAGGCATTAATTTTTGTAAAGCTTGCAAGAACCTTTAATTAAAAAAGCTTTTATGTGGGATTGAATCACATGCCTAAACCGATCAGCATACGGGGGGGGGAGGGGGGGTGCAACCCCCCCCCACCGTCGGAAAAAAATTAGTATTATTCTGGCAAAACTGATGTACCATTCGCATAAAGACACAGTAAAAAATATTTTATTATTTAATATCTTGATTTACTTGTTTTCATCCCACAACTTGCCTAATCTTCTAACTGATCTCTGTACTACTTCACGGGATGGCTGTTATTACTAAGAGTTAGAACATTGAGTTCTGCCGAGGGACTGGGAGTGATAATCAAGACCACGCTGGGACTGGAACTGCATATGGGTTGATGGCCATGTTGATTTATGTCAGATCTTGAGTACATGTGCATGTAATCTGGTGGATTGAAGTATGTCTTTGTCAAAGTCTCATAAAAGATCATATCGATACCGTGTGAAATGTGAAGAATGCGAGAAAGAATTCGACTCCGACTATGTAGAAGCTCATTCCTGAATTGTTCACAGCGGCTGAAAAGTGAAATGTCTGCCAGTGGTAGAATCGTCACAGCTGAAATTAAGTGGTTTCTTCTCTAATCAGTCTAATCAATTCAGTCGAATCTCCAGGTCAGACACAGGAGGCACTGCTTGTTGGATGTAGCCCAGAGAGTATTTTATTTCGATATTTGTCGAATCATCGATCAATGTTCACCAAATTGCTCGAAAAAATGGAACAGAAAAATTAACTGCATGTAGTTCAAATTTGATTTAGACTCGCCGGCGCGTGTAATTTGGCAAAACATCAAGACGGCAATAATCGAACTTGTGTAGTTCAACACGGTAATCGGAGACTTTTGTAAAGTTAGTGGCTCCTAAAGGAGCCGTTTGTTTATTATGGAAGCTTTTAGTATCCCGACGCTCTTCCTTCACGTTGGACTACGGCAGGAATAACTTTCCGGAAGTGGCTAATTGCACGATTTACTAAAACTTGACCTTTCATCGTTGTAATATGATGCGCTCCGCAATCAAACAAAACATCACAAGCGATGCGAAATGAAACTGTCTACATTCCGGTGAGTAAACACTGAAGCGGGCGCCGATTGCAATGAATAAAACAGAACACCATTCACACTCTTAAAAAGTATATTTTCCTTCTGATCCTCACCGAAGATGATCGAGGTAGGTTCGAAGTTTCGAAGAAATCATAACCTGCGATGCAAACACCAAATTGTTTACATTCCGCGACGTAAACATCTCAGGGAGTGCTGATTGCAATGAATAGTTGAGAAGTATATTAGTGAGTATTTTTTCGTTACTTGCGCAGTGAAACTCGTGTTTGGATGCCTCAAGTAAGTGACATTTTCCTTCCCCAGCTGATTCATCAACAACTCAAATCAAGCAAATCTACTGCTACTGCTCGTTATGCGAAAAATTCGCGAAGCGACGCGACTTGCGCGAGTGTAACATGATAGCTTTTTTTCACTGTGTAAATTTTCCGTTGCCTTCTCGCCGCTTTTTCAAGCCTTGAAGACTTTTGTTTCGTACAACAATGAAATACAAAAGAAACTTATAGCACTGAATAACAAAAACACGTGAACCGCGCATTTTTTCGACCGTGCGCGCAAAAAAATCGTATATACGGGTCTGACTACCCTGCGTCGGAGCGCATTAAATTTGTCTGCGCAGTTAACGTATACGCGAGCGGTACTGTAAGTTATAAGAGATGAAGTATAAGATTTCTGTTTTGCTATGTTGAGTGGAGGTCAACTCCCCTTTCTAAGTCAATCACCTACAAAGGAGAGCATGATGCCAACTACTTTTTCCTCTCATTGTAGCTAACCATTTAGCTCTCTACCAGCTCTTGCCGACTGCCTTATGACAAATAAAGTGTACACTGTACCACATACTTACATGAGTTGTAAATGTCACAGTTGCACTCCTCTTGACTGCAGTGCACAGGACCTTTGAAACCACTCCAAATTGTGAATAGAACCTCTTCAGCCATGCATTCTTGTTGTAAGACTCAGGAATATCCCTGATTACCAATGTCTTCAGAAGGGAAATATCCACAGTTTGCAATTTATCTTCTGTAACTTTTTCCTTTTTTTCCTTTGCCAGCTGTTGCCCTTTTCCTGCATTTAAGGACTGACCAAAAATTCTTGTCTGTGGTTTAACTGTAGCAGCCACACCAAATGTATTTGATTTGGCCGGAGATGCTACTGCAAATGGAGGTTTTGAGACTGCAGTAGATTTAACCTGGAGAGATGGAGCAGCCAATGCTCCAAAAGTTAAAGAAGTTGAATCACTGCTTTTTACTGTTTCACTTCCACTTTTGGTGCCAAAAACACTACTTGATGAGACTTCTGCTGAAGAAGAAGGTCCTAAGTTTTTAAAACCACTGAATGTTAAGTTAGATGATGGCTCCTTTACAGGAGCAACAAGATTAGAAAGAATACTTGAGCTGGTGTTTGCTGATGATGAATCCAAAGCCAATGAATTGTTACTTTGAAAGCCTGAGCTGGAGACAGGGTTTGAGGTCTGTGATTGCCCAAACAAAGATGCTGCTGGTTGAGAGCTTTGCCCAAAAACATTTCCAGATGAGGTTGCAAAAGCATCCGCATTAGTTTGACTCATGCCAAATCCTGTTGCAAAACCACTACTAGCTGTAGATATGATGGAGGTACTAGCTTCCCCTGAAGACTGAACTGTAATTATGCAAAGAAAAAAAACATCAGTCTTGAAAAAAATAATTTTTGTCAATTTTACATTTACATGAATGTTCAACACTTTGCACCCTAACATCAGTAAATGTGTTTTCTCCACACTGCTCTCTATATATTTCATATATATAGTTGATATATATATATATATATTATTATATATTTATTATTTATTTATTTATTATTTATTATATATTTATTAGCTGTTATATATATTTATATACAAGGAGGATTTGTTTAACAATCAAGAGCTACTTTAGTTGGTAATCATTTCCTTCATTCATGCGAGCCTAATGTTTGGTTCTGGGGTGATATTGTTCAGGAGAATTAGGTTCTGGTAGCTCGTAGGGGTTAAAGGGTAGTGCTATACATGTAGACCAGTACATGAAGAACATTTGTGGTGGTCTCAACTCAAGGTTTCAATAAAAACCAGTTCCCAGTTTCATATACTGCACTACACAGTGTGCATACATGTAGAAGATACATTTAGTTTAAATTCTAAATGGAGGTTAACCCTTTAACTCCCATGAGTGACCAAGACAGAATTTCTCTTTAGAATATCAATACAATATCTACCAGATTAGTGACGAGAATAAAGAAAAATATAAATTTAAGGATAATTAGTTGATCCAATACTAAATTCTCTGAACTAACTTTATAAGAATTGTATGGTTGACAGTAAGGAGAATTACAAATTTGGTCTGGGAGTTAAAGAGCTAAATGACTCATGTTGGACTCGCATGCTACTGCACACATGCAGTATAGAAATGATACTCACTATCTGCCCACACTCACAATTTTTTAATAATCTATAACCCAATGTAACATTTAACGAATTTTTTTGGTTAATTTTGCTGGATGTCCACAACCTGCAAAAACCAGCTCCAATTGAGAAAAAAGATCTTGCTATAATGGTAATTAAATGCTGCAAACATTTTAGTACCTCTAATGTAGTGAAGAATGCAGAATATAAAACAAGTGTCAAGTTGTGTGCTTTAAAATGAATGAGTTACCAATAATAAGATTCTTGTGTTTGCAGACAGATATCAGGGAAAGAAGATTTCTCCAAAATTTTTTTGGGATGTCAAAATAATCATTCACCAGATATTTCCCACTTGCAATGTTTGCCTCCCTGCAATTCCAGGAAACTTTGCACAGACACACCAATTTGATTACCAGCAACTCATTCACTAGACTCACTCCAAATTTGCATCTATGAACAACAACTGTGTCACTTGTCATTGTATCACCCAACATGTTAAAAAAATTTAAAAGTATCAAAATTAATTTGTTTCCTTGTTTGTGTTCTAAAATCTGAATTGAAAATCACAAAAACTGCTTCTGGCTGGAAATAACTATTTACTCCTGCAGAACAGAAAATATCAAAAACCAAAAAATAAAAAGTAACAAAACCTCAATGCCACATGGCATGAATTAAAGGGAAAATTCAATCTTTTTAGAATTACAAGCCTACTATGCCGGTCACTTAATACTAGATCAATTAACCACATAATTAACCCTTTAACTCTCAAGATTTCATTAGTAATTCTCCTTACTGTCTGCCAAAGGATTCTCATTTTGTTAGTTTGGAGAATTTAGTATCAAATCCAGGGCGTGAAATTGCGCCTAATACAGGCGCCAATGCGACTAAATTTTTCACTTTGGGGACCAAATCCTGAAAGGTAGTCGCCAAATTGGCGACTAGAACGTTTCATCATAAGAGATATAGTGAATTAAAAAGATTTGTAAAGATAAATCCGCGGCAAACTTCCTCATTAAGTTTGTTTCTAAAACGTAGCACGTGCTTCTCGATCGACAACTAGACGCCATCTTGGATTTAGATAAGCCTGAACGTTGTATATCATCCATCCTAGTGTCCACTTTGTAGCACGTTAAAGATCTTTTCCCTAACTTAATTTTGGAGGGTCTATCTAGAACGTTGACAGCTTAAAGAAAGATTTTGTCTGTCTTTGAAAATGGCGACTAACTTTTTTTGAATTGGCTACCACTTTGAAGAATTTAGGAGCCAAGTGGCTATCAGAAAAAAAAGTTAATTTCACGCCCTGAAATCATATAGTAATCTTGCAATTTATATTTTTCTTTATTCTCATCACTTGCCTGCATGATATTGTATAGATATAGTAAGGAGAAATTCTGTCTTGATCACTCATGGGAGTTAAAGGATTAAGATAAAGAAAATTTGAAATTAAATGAATTGAAAGGGAATAAAAAGAGAAGGCAACCTCATTGTTTAATTATGCTCATGTTTGATATACATAGTAAAATATTTTTATATTTTGGTACATTTTGTTGTGTTAGGTTGTGACCTTAACCCTTTAACTCCCATGAGTGACCAAGAGAGAACTTCTCCTCACAATATTAATACAATATCAAGCAGACAAGTGATGAGAATAAAGAAAAAATCTTAATTCGGGGATGATTAGTCGATCCATTACCAAATTCTCCAAACTAACATCACAAGAACTATATGGCAGACAGTGAGTGATCATTATAGTAGGAAGAAGTTAGATGCTAGTCACTCTTAGGGGCCAAAGGATTAATGAGGGAAGGCTTCCTGCACAAAGGTACACTGCACCATAGTTTTATCCTGCTGTGTCTTACTCATAAATGAAAGAAAATAAATCAATCCTTATCAGGAACAATTCATAACACTTTTATGCCAACTATCTCATAAGGTGTAAGGCAGTCTTTTCATCACCAGATTGTTGGAAATATGACATAATGTAATACAAAAGCTACCCTACAAGTCAGTGGCACCGATGCATAACTTTAATTCGCATTACTATTATGGCAAGGAAGTCTTGAGGTAAACACCAGCACTGATTTGGTTCTTACTTGGTCAGTACTTTTCCATGCAGACCGTATCCACTGAAACGATCATAACCCATGTATTTTTGTTTTGAAAGGTATCAAACTTAGAATTAAAAGGATTCAGTCCAAGTGCAATATAATGAATCACTTGCTAACTCTTGACACCCTAACATCAGTATGCATATTCTCCATACTGTTCTCTATACATTTCATAAGGTGTTGACCTGGAGATTGTGTTTAACAATCAAGAGCTTCCTAAGTTGGTGATCATTTCCTTGATGCTTAGGACCTCAATGTCTGATTCTGGGGTGATATTGTGGGGAGAAATGAAATGCTGATCACTATTACAAGTTAACCCTTTACACCCTGACACCAGTGTCCATTTTCTCTATACTCTTCTCTTTACATTTTAGTATTGACAAGGGTTGACAATTTTTTGCTAAGGAGAATTTAGATGCTGGTCACTCAAAGGGGTTAAAGGGTTAAAGGTTAAGATTTAAATAGGCTGGGGCTTGGATTTCATCCTCACAAATAAAAAAGAGGAAAAGAACTGAGGGAAAAGGGTTCCTCTCTTTCAAACCCTGAATTATAATTATCTTATGTAGAGTAAAAGGGACTGGAATAGGATTAACCCTTTCACTCCCAAGATCTATTTAGTAATTCTCCTTACTATCTGCCATACAATTCTTATGATGTTAGTTCAGAGAACTTGGTATTGGATCAACTAATAATCCCATGATTGATATTCTTCTCTATTCTCATCACCTGCCTGCTTAATATTGTATTGATATTGTTAGAAGAAATTCTGTCTTGATCACATGTGGGAGTTCAAGGGTTAAATAAATCATTTACCTGCATTTTGTTGAAAATTTGATACCGATGCTGGAAATCCTGAGCTGAAAACTGGTTTGGCTAAAACTGCTGAAGAAGTATCAGGCTTAGCAATTGTAGACTGAGATATAGATTGAGATGAGGGAGTAATCATTGAAGCAGCTGTAGCAACAAAACCAAAATTTACTGTCTCAGTATGTTTGATCTGCTTTGCTTCAGCATTATCACTTGTGGCAGGATTGTGGTCAAGTGGACTAACATAGCTTCTCTTAGCTGGTCTTTGACCTGGCACACTTGGATGCTGTCTCTTTGTCTCGTGCTGACCTAAAGAAAGCAATTAGATATACAGTGAATTTTTTTATTTGAATATTCATGTAGCCGTGCCTCATTCTACAAAGGGCTTGTAATTGCCTGAAAGGAGGATTCTCTCCACCCAGAAGGTATATGTATTTTTATAACTTGTCTGGGACCAAAATTCTTCAAATGACAGTACCGTGCATTACTCAGTTTGAAGTGTTCAAAATTTACTTATCTCAAAATACATGTATTTCTTAGCTTGATTAGCCTCTGATGTAAAAAAAATTTATTCTGTGTTTTAACATCAAAGTTTGCACCCTCTTCCCAACTTTCATTAAAAATTCCCAAATTCAACCCTAAATTGCATCCAGGTTGGGTTAAAATCTGAACAAGAATTATTGGTTCATCAAAAGAAAGTAACTTGTTAAAAACCACAGCACATGGATAGTATTCAAAGAATTCAAACAAGATGTCCAGCTGTAAGATCTGAGAAACAGACTCTAGCTACTCTAGGACAGGAATGCTTTCAAAAATGTTTAACCCTAGACAAAGTGCATAAAACTGAGATACATTAATGTTACAGCCAGTGACACATTTTGATACAGTGTAACAAAACTATAACGCATGCTGCCACTCCTTCTAATGAGATATCTCTACTTCAAAAAATAATTCTTTTGATAAAAATAAATTTGTTTTGGATGTCACCATACTCTAGGTTGACTTTTTCATGATCCATCATCTTGTTCTGTTTAAATATTTTGCTTTGCTCTAAACGATTGTTGTAATACATGGAGTTTTATAAGATTTTACTATAAACTACCCACCCATCTTATCTTTAGCTTGAGCTATCCCAAGCCACTGGCTTTGGTAACTCTTAATACAAAATCAAAAGAGACTTGTGTGTGTTTATCTTGCATGATTAACAAGTAGTAAAGATTTTACAAAGACAGATACAGTAGTACGAGTCAGAAGGACACATCAACAGCAACTTCATTTGAGTTAATTAGGCAATAATATCTTTGTCACTAGATAATCACTACGAGGTTCATTATTTCAATTAGTGGTACATACGGTATATGTACTCTTTGCATGCAGCTTTGTATGCAGTAGTACGAGTCAGAAGGTCACATCAGCAGCAATTTAATTTGAGTTAATTAGGCAATACTATCTTTGTCACTAGATAATCACTAGGAGGTTCATTATTTCAATTAGTGGTATATACGGTATATGTACTCTTTGTATGCAGCTTTGTATGCAGTAGTATGAGTCAGAAGGTCACATCAGCAGCAATTTAATTTGAGTTAATTAGGCAATACTATCTTTGTCACTAGATAATCACTAGGAGGTTCATTATTACAATTAGTGGTACATACGGTATATGTACTCTTTGTATGCAGCTTTGTATGCATTAGTATGAGTCAGAAGGAAACATCAGCAGCAATTTAATTTGAGTTAATTAGGCAATAATATCTTTGTCACTAGATAATCACTAGGAGGTTCATTATTACAATTAGTGGTACATACGGTATATGTACTCTTTGTATGCAGCTTTGTATGCATTAGTATGAGTCAGAAGGACACATCAGCAGCAATTTAATTTGAGTTAATTAGGCAATACTATCTTTGTCACTAGATAATCACTAGGAGGTTCATTATTTCAATTAGTGGTATATACGGTATATGTACTCTTTGTATGCTACTTTGTATGCAGTAGTATGAGTCAGAAGGTCACATCAGCAGCAATTTAATTTGAGTTAATTAGGCAATAATATCTTTGTCACTAGATAATCACTAGGAGGTTCATTATTACAATTAGTGGTACATACGGTATATGTACTCTTTGTATGCAGCTTTGTATGCATTAGTATGAGTCAGAAGGACACATCAGCAGCAATTCAATTTGAGTTAATTAGGCAATACTATCTTTGTCACTAAATAATCACTAGGAGGTTCATTATTACAATCAGTGGTACATACCGCATATGCACTCTTTGTATGCAGCTTTGTGTTATGTTATTAAACAGAATATGTACCCTACATACACTTGTGCGTATGTATGAAGTAAAGTATCTCTGTACCTGGAAATATGCACTCTTTGTATGCAGCTTTGTGTTGTTATTAAACAGAATATGTACCTTACATACACTTGTGCGTATGTATGAAGTAAAATATCTCTGTACCTGGAAATTTTCTCCTCTGAAGTGGCTGCCCAGGAGCTTGTAATGACAAGGCAGAACGATGATCGCGAGGGTAACCAGGAGCTCCAGAACCCTGTGAAAGCCTACGAACAGCTTCTCTTTTCTGTAAGAAGTACATTTACATGCATTAAGCTAGCAAATCGTTAAACTTTTCCAGAAGAGAAGGAGAATTAAATCTAAAAGAAAAAACGGTTGCTGGATCTCGTGCTTTATCTCGTGCTGTATCTGGTATCATCTTACTGTTTTAAGAAATATCCGCTTTTAAATACAAAGTACAGAGGTATATACGAGAATAAGGAGTCCATTAGAACGTTCAGTTTCAATTCTCACCTTCTTCAGTCGAATCTGACTCGACATGCTTGAAAAAAGAAGTTCACAGGATCGATTTCCTATTCCAGTGGTTCCGCCGACAGCTTATGACGCTGTGAGATCAACCAACTACGACCAAACAAACAAGACCGACGATGCTTGCTTAACAATGTCTCGAATGGACGGAAGGCGCCCGCCAGTGGGAAAGTAACCTCCCGTTCACTGAAGACTTCATGAAAGCTGCAGGGAATTTCACGGAGCGCCTGTTATGGAGACCGTTTCAAAGGGCCGTTGAAGACATACCCAAAGCCTTGACGACGGTTGAAGCGAAGCCTTTGACGATAAAATAATACTTTACACTAAACAAATGTAACTCATTTTCCACCACACAAAAACTTTTCCCCACTCGGGGGGGGGGGGGAGGGGGTGGGGGAGAACTTCAAAAAAATATGACGCCATATTTCATTCTCTTCGTGGGTGAAAATCTATTTTCAATTATTGAAACTGCTCCGCGCTAGTTTATAATTTAGTAACGTAAATTGGCCACCTCAAAAGAGTAGCAAAGCTAACGTTTCGAGCGTCAGCCCTTCGTCAGAGCGATTGGCGATAGGCTATCGCTCGGACGCGGAGGCTAAGTATATTCAGGTGATACTGAATTACGACCAGCGGGCAGCGGACGTAATAAACCACATACTCGGCTTGGCCGTTATCGGTCGTTAAAAACGCTTTTTTATCATTTTTCCCCCATTAATCAGGTTGATTGGTTTGTTTGGGTGGGAGTACGTAAACACTGTTAGAAAATTTTATTTCCTAGACTTTTCAGCCATAATTTGATTAGGGGGGGAGGGATGGGAGATTTGTCCTGGGTTCGCCAGCCGACTTTGTATTTAGATAAGGCTAGGTAAATACGGAAAAAGTCTTTTTTTGCTCAAAGTTTAGATGAAACATGTGCTCTGACTAGTTGAAACTATGTACTTTATAATAGTACGGATAAACGGAGAGAAACCTCAGCAGTGTGTCTCATTTCCGCTCCAAAATTTCTTCGGGTTCATCCAAAATTCAAATTTGGAATCGTTGGTCTCAGAAAAACACAAAAAAAAACCCAAGTACCAGACTGCAATAGGGAAAACCGCTACGTTTACATTTAAAAAACGACAGGAAATAAAGATCGATGGCGTAGTTTTTAGATTTTCTTTCTGACAAGATATTTGAACTTCCTCGATACTTATCACAATTTATATGCTATCCTTTAGTCTAGAATATTTCCTTAACACATCGCGAAAAACCCACGGGGTAGTCTGAAGCGGGTGGTTGATAACAAAAACATTGTTATTATCTATCAGCTATTGAACCATCCCTGTAGGAGGAAACAGCTAATCGGAAAATTGTTGTGAACTATTATGCGCGCGTTTAATTAAACGAAACAAATTATTATGGTTGTATATAAGTTGCAGATATTAATCGTGATGAACACAGTTGTATACGATGTGAATCGAATGCGTATGCTACAATCCTTCTTCAGGTGATAAGGTCGAATGGATACGCCTGCAGTTGTGCTCTTTGACCGTGCGGAAAAACCATGCGGTCAGATGCTATCGATCGAGACGTCGCGATCCAAAGCTACCCCATCGTGGAAAAAAAGATTTTAATTATATGCAAATTAATTATTTTTTTCCACTTCCACTAAGTCTCACATAGAGGATTCTCTGGTGTTGATCAAACAGTAGTTATTTAATACGCATTGAAGAAAATACCTGCTATGTCTGTTTTACTTTACTAAAAATTCATACTGCGACTTAATTTTGGCGGAGAGACCAGACGTCAATAATTTGCATGACAGTATAATTTAGTGTAATCAACTAAAAAAATTAGCCAGAAGTTTGCGTTTAATTCAGCTGACAGAAACTTGACTCACACAACGGAAAAAACGATGATGACCTGAAGTTGCCAGTTACGGGGAACGGTCTTGGGTAAGTACAAAAGTTCTTTCTAAAATATTAATTTTATTTAATATGTATCACAAGAAGACTATGAGAAGTTGAGCCTATGGCTTCATCTTGGATGGTTTTAAATTAGTTTGTCCTTTGTTATGTGGCTGACCACGGAGGCTTTCTTCAGGAGGCCAAATCAAATTATTTCAAGGGATATTCTAAAGAAGCCAGTTTAGCAATGTATTAATGAACTACAGACTTTAACTCACGGCTCTATCATGAAAAAGTGAAGCTCTCATACGCGATTTCTCTTTCAAAACATGACTCGCTGATGTCAGAACCTCCTTTTGTTAAATTATTCATACACTTTTGAGAGAAGTGTTGCACCCGCTAGTTTGATAATTTTGGACTATACACTAGCTCACACTTGACTTTACTCTTCAGCACGCCACGTTTTGTCACGAGCCATGATTTTTAGGTTCCATCAGTGTTTGCACTTAAGAGTAAGAAAAAAAAAACCAAAAGATTTACGACAAAACTCTCAAAAATGTGACTGCAAAAAAATCGCGCGTGCGTTTTGTCAAAGTGAAAATCGAATCCAAGTTTTCAGATTGCGCTATCTGTCTTACATTTTGATAGACTAGTTCATAAAAATTACCAACCCTAATCACCCAAGTAATTACCAATACATCTGACAATGATCTTCATCGGTTTGTGCAAAATGCAATAATAAGGAACAAAGATAAAGAATTGCATTCATTTAGTAAAATGCTTAGAGGACTTTTTGGCTGAATGAGTTCGAGCCGAACTGAATTCTCATTTTTCTGTCGATTATGCGACAAGGATCTACCTACTCACGGTCTCTAAATAGTGACCTGGGTACCAAAATTTACCCTCCTTTACGGTTAAAAAGAAAACTTTCATAGCTGTATTATAGTGAAAGATGAAAAGAAACGAGTTTTGAAAGTCCGACTTTTTCCGAGATATTTTCTCAGAATATAGAGCTAAGAGTTTCGCTGCCGTTTATTTACATTATAACGACGATATCACATTTAGACTTTCGGCCAAAATAGGTCTAAGAAAGTCTGCTGGTGGCATTAGAACTTTTGAGATAAAGCATCCTGTTACCAAGTGACACCACTTGCACACGTTCTGGCCTGTATAAAGTTCCAGTTTCAACGCAGGCTTAATTTCAAAGTTATTTCTCTCCCAACGATCAGTTTTTCGATCCTTTGAGGGAAAGAAAGACTGCGATACTCACTTAGGCAGATTCAGCATAGTAGAACTACCTTATGGTTTGTTATCATTATAATAGGATAGAGCAAAACTATTTTGGGAAATTTTCATAAGCGTTGTCAGGGGCGGCGAACTGTGTGCTATTTTAAAGTATAGCGTGAATGTTTGGATCAGGAAAAAGAGCTTCTAATACGTTAGGGAATGAGTCTTAAAGAATTCAGTTACTTTATTATCTAAATGTCTGTTTCCAGTTTGCATGCGTTGGGAAGACGACCGTTCTTTGTACTAAGTAAAAACTCTTTCTACCATTGAGGAAATGCATTAATGGAGCTTTCCGTGTCTTATTCACCGGTGTCATATCTCATGCACGCCTTTTCACATCAAGCTTTAAATTTCTCGTTTGCGTGTCACATCGCTCTTCATACGTGTGCGCGATATGTCATACTGCTTGGAACAAAGCCAAACATTAAGTGGCTCTGCAGTTATCGTATTCCCTGTTTTTCTGTAAACGGCCACATATTTGTATCACTGAGCTCTCAAAATTTCAAGTCTAATTATTTCGACTAATTATTATGCTAATAAGCTTCACCGGTACCCGCTGGTTTGATAATGTTGGACTATAATGATAAAAACTTCAGTTATCTCTTAAATTCGCTCCTTTCTAAGATCAGCCATGGTCTTTAGGTCTCAGCAGTGACTGCACTGAAGAGCAAGAAAAAAATCTAAAAGATAAAGACAGAACTCTCAAGAAAAGTGATTGCAAAGAATTGCCTCTTGTCAAAGTGAAAAAAAACAGACCCAAATTTAGAGACAGAAAAATTATCTGAGGTCTCACATTCTGATATAAAAATGAACATAGAGGTCAACAGCGCATAAACAAGTATGAGGAGTCAAGAGAAAGAGCAACAATCATACTATAGAAGGCTTTTTAGATCGGATTGGACGGGAAATTATTTAGCTTTCGTTCATGACGTAAGGACCAAAATGCGTTCAGCCTCAATGTCATGACCTAGCGAAAAACACATTCACAGTTCTGCCCTATTCCTAACAAGAACAATGTTATAGCTGCGTCAAACGAACGATAGTAAGAAATGAGTTTTGAAAAGCCAAAGAATTCTGAAAATATGTTTTTATTTTAGATAAAACGAAGACTTACATTATGACAATGATATCGTATTTTGAATTTCCAAGAAAACGGAAATTCTGCGAGGATCTCAGGCAAAATGTTCTCAAAGAAAGTCTGCAGGTGGTATTAAAAGAAGTTTCAAAAAGAGCATTGTGTTTCATAGTTTCACCATTTAAGCATGTTGAGGTCTGTAAAGTTCCTCTTTCAATACAAGTCAAGTTTAATTTAAAGTCAATTTGTTTCCAAAGATCTCTTTGTCGATTTTGAAAAGTGAAGGAAGACTGCGATACTCACTCAGTAAGTAGCATAGCATAGTAGAAGTACCTTATGGTTCTATTATCATCATGATAGGATAGAGCTAAACCAAAGATATCATTTTGGGAAATTTTTAATACGCGTTGTCAGGGGCGGTGAACTGTGTGCTATTTTAAAAGTATAGCGTGAATGCTTGGATCAGGAGAAAGAGTGGCTAATAAGTTAGAGAACGAGTCTTAGAGGAGTATGTTACTTAGTATTTAGATGTCGGTTTTTTTTTTTTGCATGTATCGGGACGACGACCGTTGCACTTAGTACAAACTACTTCTGCCTTTGAGGAATTGCATTCAAAAAGCTTTGAAAACTTCGTATTGGAAGAAAATAAGTAAAACTTTTGATTAACCCATAGACAAACGTGCAATGGGACTTTTATAGTACCCGTGTCTTATCGATTCTTGCCGTATCTCACGCTTGCTTTTTCACACCAAGCTTATTTGTCGGATGCATGACATATCGCTCGTCATGCGTGTTTGCGATATGTCATACTGCTTGGAAAACAGCCGAACAATAAGTGCCTCTGCAGTTATCGTATTTCCTGCTTTTCTGTGGATATCCTCATATTTGTGCTCTCAAACTTTATGATTTCATTTCAGGTGAGATTATATAACTACAATGGGAGTCCAAGAGTTCTTTCATTTACCAGTTTTCCTCTTCATGTTGGTATCGTTTCACTCAGTTGTTGCTCAGTACCACTGTGATACAAGGGAAGTCTCCATCTTTGGTAAGATGCTTCAAAAACACATTTTTAAAACAATCACTGGAGCAGCACTCGGTGATGTGTGTTTGCGGGAATGTTATCGTGACGTCAGATGCCAAAGCTTTAACTATGTGTTCACCCAAGAAAAGTGTGAATTGAGTAACCGCACAAAGGAAGCCAGGCCTGAAGATTTTGTACCCAACTCTGAGAGATATTACTTCAGACGATATAGGAAGAGAGGTGAGCATTAAGGCAAAATGATTCAACTAACTGCTATAGAGAGGGAGATATGGCCTTTTTTTCTTCACTTTCTCGTGTTCTTATTTTCTACTCTAGCTATTCTCGGTGCCATTCCCGAACTGCCTGCAGACTCGTGCAAGGAAATCAAGGCCAGTGAAGGTGGACAAGTGGTCAGCGGAAAGTACTGGCTGAATTTCATCAAACCTGACACTGCTGTGTTGGCTCATTGTGACATGAAAACCGAAGGTAGAGTAAGACAGCTAAACAGGATGGATATGCACTAAAAAGTATTGTGCCTTGCATAAAAGCTAATGGTCAGCTTTTCTGTCAGGTGCAATCCTTTTTTGTTGTTGGTCGTAAGTCTGATCGTTTGTTGAAGGGAACACCTGGAAAAGATTCTTACTATGTCAAAGGAAATTTAGAATTTTTCTTAATCGTATAAGATTTTTTCCTCGGAAACCAGTTATGAAGCAGCAAAGAATTTTTTGTCAGCCCTTACAGAGCAGATGACTGGCTCTTAATCTAACAGCAGGAAACTAAAATCAACTTAAGTCGCATAACCCATGAATAGGCGCCCGTACATTTCGAAACATGGCGGCGGATTTTTTTTCAATCTTAACTTTCATCTTGTTTATATATTTCATACCTTACGACAATAGATGACAGCAAGAATTGCATATTCATAGGAATCTATTTTTTTAAAGTAGGATTTGATAAATCTTGACTCGTTTGCATCCTACTAAGTAAGGTGAACTCGTTGTTTATGCCTCGCTTTAATTCCCAGCACCAAGCAACGACTCAATATGTTATTGGAATGATAAACATAGAAACTCTTGGAGAGCCTGCTCGATAAAGCTGTTTGAAACACACACTCCTTGATTTTTTTTAAAAAGTGACTAACTTGATAAAAGAGGATCTGAACATCAATTTGCTTGAAATTGTGCTTCGTGATCAATGTATATTGTCACTCTAAACGATTTGGATATTCATTGACAGATGCTGACGAATGTAATACCTCCGTTAGTGTTTGTGATGTGAACGCTGACTGCAAAAACACTCTGGGATCGTATCGCTGCTCTTGCAGAGCCAGTTTTTCTGGAGATGGACATACCTGCAAAGGTGAGAAGAAATTTTTAGCAGAAAACGCACAGCTCTCATAAAGCAATGTCTTTACAAGGTGTTATTTCTCTGAGCTTTCTTCGACTATTACTTCATTAGATTTGAAATTACTTTGCGTCAACAATTTATTCTTTATTTAAATTTAAATTTGGAATGATAAACATAGAAACTCTTGGAGAGCCTGTCCGATAAAGCTGTTTGACACTCACACTCTAGGCCTTTTTTTTAATGGTGAATAACTTGATTAAAGAGGATCTGAACAATAATTTGCTTAAAATTGTGCTTCATGATCAATGTATATTGTAGCTCTAAACGCTTTGCATATTCATTTGCAAGCGAATGTGATATTTCTGTTAGCGTTTGTGATGTGAATTATGTTTAATGTTATCTGGTTTAGGGAATTTTGTGGTTGATTGTCATATTTAGAGTACGCGCAATAGTTCAGAGTTCGCTAATGTAGCAAAGAAACAAAGCAACGTTGGGATAAGAAGGCATTACAATTGAAATGATCGTACTATTAAATTTGACAAGGGTTGATGATGTCGTATGTTTTAAACATATATCAATTTTGTTTCTGGTTCAGAAGCAAAGATTGGAAGTAAATGTGGGTGAAAAGTGAAAGTTACTGTCTATCATTGTAAATGTTGGAAAATCAAGGCAATACTGTCTTAATGAAAACATTGATGATTCCCTCCTTATCAATGAGACAAACGGGAACGAGTTTTGAGTGATGTAACTAAGCCCAGACTGCCACCGTCGTTTCGGATTTCCGCCTGGGTAGATTTTGGTCACGTGCTAGGCAGCGTATAATCAAGAACAAGATAGAATTAATTTCATTTCAGGCCTATTTATCAATCTTGTGGTATATAACTTCCGCATTTTAGTACGTAATATTTATTTTGAATCTTCAAATTGTCTTAAAACTTAAAAGAAAATTGTTCTTTAAAAATTCACTGAAAATCGGTAGCCAAAATTGTTTTTTATTTGATTTTCGTGTTAACCTGTAATTTCGTCAGTCGCCGGCACCTTTTGTTGCTTCACACAGAAAAAACACACGATACGAAATGAAATGATCGATTTTGTCCCCAGTCTCACGCCATAACAGAAAAAGCTTTTGAACACCTGTAAACTCCGAGCGCTTCGGAGTAAGTTATATTTTTAATGAATTTTCGGATTGTTTCCAAGTTCAAGGATAGTGAATTGCAATTTTATGAAAAACCAAGGGTGTTGTCTTATTTCAGTATGAATCCTCGCACGCCTGCCAGTCGCTGGCGTCGCTTGTTGAAACTGAAACGAAAAAAATAAACTTTTTTAAGATTATCGTTGGCTTCTTTTTCACCCCACCACTATTCTTAGCAACAAAGGTCGCCATTTTGTTTGTTTATTACTCGCCAAAAACTATCAAATGCACTCAAAAGCCTAAAATCCAAAAAAAGTTTACAGGAATCGACCAATCAAGCGAGCGAGCGAGCGAGTGCCATTCTCCATATCATATCTACAACTCGCTCTTGCGCATGCGTGCAATTCACGAGATAAAAAGTATAAAATCGACTCATGTATGTGGCCTACAACATATCTAGCGCGGTACTTATTATTCCTGTCCTACATTGTATGGGTTATTTGTATCAACCTGCTAATTTATATCAACAGATATTGATGAATGTGCCAGCGGTGTTCACAATTGCCACAGTTCAGCTTCATGTACAAACACTGTAGGATCGTTCAAGTGCTCATGTAACCAGCCCTACATAGGGGATGGAAGATCTTGCATTCCTCTCCCATCAGGTACAAAGTCGAGTCAGGTCTTCCAAAGTTGCTGTTCTGATAACTATGCTTTCACGCAGGCATCCGGCTTGAAGTAGATACAAACAACAGGGGGGTAACAAACTTATTACTCAGATAGTAATCAAGCAACTGACAACTCATTTATTTTGCTTCTTTTTCGCGCTCAAGGATTTTTAATACGTCATATCTTTGGATTTCATGTGACGTCATGAAAATCGAAAATCGAAAATCGAAAATAATTAATAACAACCCACTTAAGTGAAGGGGAGTAGTGATGGATATTTACCAAGCCGTCAAGCGCCGAGGTAAATATCCACCACGTCAACCGACAGTGAATGAAGAATGTTTGATTATAAAATAATTCAAATAATACGCGCGCTCTGATTGGCCATAAAACCATTTTATATGAGCGTATGTAAACACGGTTTTCGTTCCTCTTTCATTAGTTATTTTATAAAAGAAATGTAAAATGGTTTCCGTGTTTACATAGCCTGATGTAAACACGCGGGAGGTTGGGAGAACACGAGATAAGCGTAGGAAACCACGACGCTTTCGTCGTGGTTTCCTACGCTTATCTCGTGTTCTCCCAACCTCCCGCGTGTTTACATCAGGCTATGTAAACACGGAAACCATTTTACATTTCTTCAATGTCAGACAATATAGCGAATATTAGAAAAAGTAAATAGAACTAGCTAATCACTCTCGCACCAGCCAACCAGCACGCGCGAAGAGCACTATTGACCCAGGTGTCAGCTACTCATGAACAACAGGAAGAGGATAGCTGATGATTAAAAAAGTAATCATGCAACAAACACTACCGCAAAGGGGTGTTTGAGACGGATGCCTGTGCGGAAGATCTTCCGCCTTAATTCCAGAGGAAATTATGGCTTTTAACAGTAAACGAAGAAAGTCAAAAGAAGGAAAACCATGACTACTTGAATTGAATTCATGTTGTAACTCTTCGATGTGATTATTCGGCCGTTAAACTATTTGTGACTGACTTCGTTTGTTTGGTCATGATGGCTGAATATTGTTTTTTCCCCCGGAGTCGAAAACGTTAAGATCACTACACCAGGAGATTTTAACCTCTTAACTACTCTAATAAATAGCGCAAAAGTCATATAGTTTATTTAAATCAAATACCAAGGGTTTTGCCTGGTTTGTTTTGATTTTTGGACTTACGTCAACCATTTCTACTCTGTCCATGTTAGAGTGTCAAAACTATCAAAGTCTGACCGGGGGAGACAGAAAGATAACCTATGGCAATCAAAACACGGTTTGTGATAGGGGTATTCATGGTCGGTATCGTTTTGAAGGAGCAGCAGGTACAAGAATGCCTACTTCATGTCCACCAAAACACCGATGCAGCACTCACGCTTCCGGCTGGCTAAATGGTACTCATCCCACGGTGGCTGATGGTCAGGTCACCAGGATAGTTTGCTTCCACTGGGGATCAGACTGCTGCAACTGGTCAAATTCCGTCAAAGTGACAAACTGCGGCGGTTACTATGTTTACTACATAACAAGCACACCCGCATGTTCCCTCCGCTACTGCAGCACAGACTAAATCGATGCTGGTTCAGAAAGTTATCAATTGCTCTAGTCGTCTTGTCAAAGATGTTAACCATGATTTATCTGCATTTCACTTTAGTGATATCAGATAGTAAGCGTGTTGTGATTGGTCACAAATAATAATAATAATAATAATGATATAATAATAATAAATTAAAAATGAAGAAGAAGAAGTAACATTAACTGAGGGACTTGTCATTATATACAGCCTGGTAGGTAAATAATTTTGGAGGATCACAAGGTTTCTCAGGGAGGGACAGAGGGGAATCAGTCTTTGCCAGTAGAGCATGACGGAAGAAGACTATAGAGAATTGAATATCGATGAACTGGAAATGAGAGCGTAGGGGTGGGGATCATAAAATATGTAGAGAGCCGCATGGAGGGGTATCAGGTAAATTTTATCGTGACTCCGGCAAAGCCCCTCACTCCCGCCCTCTCCCCACACAAGTGATAAAGAATGACAAGTCCCTCAAGTGTGGCTGTTTGTAAACGAATTATTTCAGAATGCGTTCATTCAAGCATTCAGAAAGTTACCCAAGATGAGCAATAACTTTCTATTATTACTTCTGGCTGATTTTAGCCAATTAAAATTGGATCTAATAAGTTGTAGTTTTAATCATTAATAAATAGTAAATTTAATCTATCCAAACGTTTAAAAAAATGCTTATCTGCTGCAAACATAGAGCAGGAAAAAAGATGGTTATAAAGTTTAAAATTGGACATCGTGGAGTTTCGTACGCATTGTTTATTTCTATATATGTATATTGTCCAGCTCAGATACTAGGTCTGAGAATCTATCTATTTAACTTTCTGAAACTAAATTTTATCATCTGTTTCCAATAAACTCAGACATTCTTTATGTCATCGCAAACTTTTTACAGTTGTAACAGCGAAGAAGCATGAAATAAGTTGAAAAAGGAGTCTTTTTCCCAACACACACACACAAAACAGAAACAATAACAAAACGTAAGCAAAAAAAACCGCTTTGGAGATATTGTGTTGAACGTGGTCAGTATGGTGTTCGATAACAAAAATTTATATGAATTATAGGAAGAGCCAATTCGACGAACCTCCAATTTAAATCAAACTCTTTTCATTTAGCAGTAAATGGTTTGAACCCGGGGGTCGAAATTCATGCGAATTGCGTCACGGGTCTGTTAGCCGTCTTTGTATTTAGACAAAGCTATGTAAATATGGAAAAAAGTCCTCTGTTGCATGCTCAAAGTTTGGATAAAACATGTGCTCTGTCTAGTTGAAACAGTGTACTTTATCGTAGTACGGTACAGGGAGAGAAAGCTGGCAGTGTGTCCAATTTCAACTCCAAAATTTCTTCGGGTTTATCTAAAGTCAGATTTTGAATGGTATGTCTCAGAAAAAACACAAAAACAACGAGCTACCTGTCTGTAATAAAGAAAACTCGCCACGTTTACATTTAAACAACGACAAGAAATAAACATCGATGGCGCAGTTCTTAGATTTTCTTTCTGGCAAGATGTTCGAACTTCCT